>NW_021132806.1:0-145144 GCF_004193835.3 Ostrinia furnacalis
GTGAGATGATAGGGAGATAATTGGGTATAAAATATGAATGAGTAGTTGTTAATTTCGCGGGTGCGAGTGAGCTTTGCATGTGTGGTGGCTCGCTACTGTTCGTTCGTATTTCAAAAGTTTTTTGATAGACATTGCACTATAGTTTAAAGCATGTACACGTACACACACAGGTGGGGCTCGCTCGCCTTCGTGAGTTGCATAAGAACTAAGCTCAAGAACTGTATTGTTTGTTGTAGTGGTTGTATTTTTTTAAGTATTGCATGAGTAGATATAGTATAGTGTAGTAATTAGCAGGAAACACAATGAATGCTCGGGCTGGGTGGCGCCATCTTGCTGTAACTTTAATAATCTTTAAAAATCTATTAAATTCCATACAAAAAACACCCAGTTACTGCTATGGTAACGGTTGAAGTAGGCTGGTGCAACTGAGCCCGAAAAACTAAGGACGAGAACTATTGCCGACAAACTGTAATGCAGTTTGGCAAGTGTATCTTAATATATTTGATGTGTATCCTTTTGTGAACAATAAATAAAAAAAATGCAATGCTTATTATAACAAATGAACTTTATATAAAATTATTATAGGAAAATAATTTTATCTCATTTGATTGTTCGACATTTTATTTTTATATGATTTGAATGTTATTTGTTTTAAATAGTATACATTGTAAGTTTTATAGAAAATATTCATTATATCAAACCATTTTATATCAGTTAATAGTTATTGTCTTAAAATTATTCGTTTTAAAATTATATTATTCGTTTATTATAGTAAATAATTATTATATTAAACGATTTTATATAATTTGATGTTATATCCTCTAAGTATTATATGATATGTAGTTATATCATACATTACACACCCCTTCGGTAATCTATCGCCGGCCATCCGCCCGCCGCCCGCCCCCAAACACTGAGTTATTACTAATTAACCCATGTGCCGCCCATGTACGCCGGAATCACGCACATGGTAATCAGCTATTTAAGATGACGTTTGGCAGATGATCAAGAGTCGAGATATTCAATGCTAGCTGTAATTACCGTTTCACTAAACCAAACGAAAATATGGTTTTACTTGATAGATACTTCCCGTTCGATTAAAAATAAAATATCAATTCTGTGAATCCGGTTATCGATACTAATTCGCTCTTATAATCAGCTTAAAACGTATTAAGGCAAAAGTAATTTGAAACAGTGATTCACATTATCAATAAGAAAGTAGGATAGCAAGAACCTTGCATGTTATGAAAAGTTTTAGATAATACATCATGGCATACAGTTAACAGTAAAACCTTTTAAATAGTTTAAAAGCTAATACCTACCTAAATTCTAGATAAAATAAATGGGTTGTTGGAACCGTTTTAAAATATTGTAATATTATAGCTACCAACAATAGACACGGTGGAAATTTCTACCGCAGTTCATCATAATATTTCCATTTGTTTTATCAAGTTCTGGCATCGGCGGAACTCGAGCGAGTCTCGAAGTTGTCGAACAATATTGACATGACAGTCGCTCACGCCCACTTCGCAAATTAAACAAGGATGTGTTACTTGTTTCACGTGTGTTTTAATTACGAGTAGCTGAGACTCGTAAAGTCAGTGGAACAGGCAAATGTTTTTAAGCTGGCGGAAACTTGAAGCCGACAGAGTAGCACATTAGCCAATCGAGTGAAAGCAAGTCATGTTTTATGAACTGTAACACTGAAGTCAACTGAAGACTAGAAGACTTCTCAACTTCAGGTGTTTATGTAGTGAATAGTGCTACTTATTATTTAGATGACTGACGGCAGCGCTTCAGTGATCATCTATACTAATATTATAAAGCTGAAGAGTTTGTTTGTTTGTTTACTTGAAACGCGCTAATCTCCGGAACTACCTACTGGTCCGATTTGAAAAATTATTTCAGTGTTAGATAGCCCATTTATCAAGGAAGGCTATAGGCTATATAACATCACGCTACGATCAATAGGAACAGAGCAACGATGAAAAATGTTGCGAAAACTGGGTTTCACGCGTACGAAGTCGCGGGCACAGCTAGTAGGAGATAAGAATAATTGGGCTTTTATATTGACGATACAATGTAACTCACAGCTTGCTAATGATGGTGGACAATCATAATATTGTACTAGTTAACGCCTGTCGATAAATTACTAAGCTGGGTGATGTTTATGTGGATGATCTATTGTTTATTTATTTACTTATTATTAAAGGTACAACTTCCGTAACTGTTTCCTAAATTTAAAGATCACAGATGTTATGGTGGCAGGTACCTACACACATTCTGACACATAGAATACAATTTCATCATCATCATCATCATTTCAGCCACAGGACGTCCACTGCTGAACATAGGCCTCCCCCAATGACTTCCACATCGCACGGTTGGTAGCCCTCAAGCCCTTCTAGAAGCCTGGTTATTGGAACGGGAGCCACAAACGGAGCTGGCGCGCCGCCAGACCGAGAGGGTAGGGTGGACTTCTTTCTGCTGAAGTTAAATCTGGATATCATCACTATTTTCTTAAAAACGCTAATTTCTGAATAGGGACACAGTGCCGCAACGCCCATAATACAAAATCGCTGATCTACTGTAACTTCAAGGAGAACTTTGATTGGGCTTGTTTTGTACACTCAGGGGGATCAATTTCAATTGGAGCAATAATTATATGATGCGCTCTCATAACTTCTTGATTGGCATTTTATAACTATGGTACTTTCCTAAATAAATTATTTGAAGTTTACACTATTGTTTTTCTTCAAAGATTTTTTCTCAGTCGGTGTTTAAGTGATAATTTTCATAAATCACAACATATGCACAGGAGAAAAAGTATTTAAAATTTAATTTATATGACGTATTTATTAACTTTTAAAGTTCAGTTTTTAAGTAATTTTAAGTTTTTACGTTTCTTGTATTTAGTATAATTTATCCTAGTATGTAGGACTGTTTTGTCCAGGAACCACCGCTATTTGTGGTAGCCCTACCGAGCAGTCACCTATGATGTATGTATGTACCTGCACCACTCCACACAAACGTGCTAAAGAATGCAGATTCCAATGCTGACACGACACAACCAAAGACCAAGCGGATTTTTTTAACGACAGACCATCCATTTATAGAAGAAACAAAAGGTTTCAAGGTTACCTACGTCTCATTCGTTTCATTCACAAAAATGTCTTAAAATAAAAGTCGTGTATCCATTAGGCATTTCAATGGGAACGGCGAATGGCTATGTTACTTTAGGAATTGCTGAAATGCACTGTTATAAAAATCATAGCATTTCAGGTATTATTAGGTACGTTTAAAAAAATGGAAATCTTGATCGTGTGTCATCGTCAATTTTCACAGAAACTATTTGACAAACAGTCTTGAAAGAAGACTTCAAAGAAATATTAATGTATGTATGCGTCCTATTTGGCATCCTATAAAAATAATACTTATCGTATGAATACGAGTGAGATTTTTTTTTATTTAGGACTTTGATCTACACTTGACCGTTGTAAGCTTGATTTTTTTTTATTTTTTTTTTTTTAGGTTTACGATGATGGTTTGATACATAGTCATAACTTTTTTTCATACGTCACATTCTCAGTTCCCTCTTCCAACCATGTGCGGTGGCACGCGCATCTAGCCGAGCTTACCGCGGGCAGCATCAGCTGTCAATGTTGATCGATCCGCGGCCGCCGGCGCTACACGGTTCCTACATTAGCCACAAATGGCCGCCGACATTTTGTATTACCAACAAAATATCTATGAAAAAATAACCTATCGACTTTAATGACAGCTCCATTTCTTATTCGCACATTTGGTTATTAATATGGCAAGACGTTTGAGAGCTGAAATCTAAGAACAACTGATGCGAGTATTATTACTTGCTATCATATCAAACGACCTAATTTTCAAACACACNAAACACACTTTTATAGGCACAATTTGGAAACAATGAAGAAAGAAAAGCTATAGTTTGGGCGTTCACAATTTCCTGGTGGAGGTTAATATTATGAAAATAATAAACATTAACTTGATTTTAAAAGAAACAAGAAATTATTTCAAGTAGGTATTATTCTTTGTTCATATAGCTACTTGAATGATAATAACTTCTTTCTGATGGTATGAAATTCCTTTTGTACTAAATAATTTCAAAATACCCTTGAATATAAAAACGTAAGAAAGATTGTGTACGATGCTATTGTTTTATCGTAGATTCTTTGTAGAATACAGTATTTCTTTTGAGCATTTTAGAGAAGTCGATCGGTTTCCAAGATTAGAAAACTAAAGTTATAATTTCTCCATCTCAGATGTTTTGTTGACTTTTATTGGTGGTTGACGCCGACACTGGCAGCCTGAAAGCGTCGCCCGGCAACCTGCTGAGCAAGCGGTCGGTATAATTTGTCGCGGACGCAGTAATGCCTAGAAATCCCCGCATTAAGGGAAAATTCTAAGGAATTTATAATGCTCAAGCCCGAAAATAAAAACATAATCCGGGTGCCCGCGGTCGCATAATTAAGCAGTTAGTCCGTGGTCGCGGATTACCGTTTCACTACTTTTCTGGAGGTTTGTCCACAGCTTTTAACACTCAGTAACAAGGTTGAATATTGCATGGCTGGTTTGTGGGGGTATCGTGGTGGTGTAGTGCCGTTGTCTCCGCGGGCATTATAATTTTTCAACCTGTCCGGCGATCGCGGGTGTGCATGGCGGGATCACTTTTATTTTCCGCCGCGACAAGCGGTTGTCCGCAAAACGATTTCGACTATACGACTGGGATCCTGGCATGAGTTGCGAATAGAGAAAAATAGAGACAAAAATGTTTTTAATGGTACTGAGTTAAATTTTTAAATGTTATGAATGAGAGCGTCATAAATAAGGTCATAAATAACTTTTTATTTTTATGCTTTGTTAAATGCATAGGCTTTAGTAAGGCTGTAGTAAGTGCCTGTTACATTAAGGATAAAACGAATCCTACCTATCGTGTAAACGTATGTCGTTATTGGTGCAAAACTTTCCATTCCACAATAAACGACAACCGTTTGATCAGTAGAGCTCTAGAATCGTGCGCCGCCGATTTTCGCGACAAGAGCACGCATGTGCTAAATCACGGGCGTGCATTATGGCCGCTTTATGAAATTAAACTAGTTACGACCCAAATAAAACGCTAGTGTTTCCGCGCTCACTGTAATGTTACTTCAGCGGAAAGTTATATGTGAACAATTTTCAGCAACAGCTTAGACCGTTTGTTTCAGGCTCTTTGACAAAATATTTATGCGAATCAGGCAATTTCTAATAAAAACAGATGAAATTAATGAAAATCGAGTATCCTAAACAAACTCCGCCTATTCCAAATTAATAAGTAGGTACCTTACGTACTTAAATAAACGAGACAAAAATCTTATATCTTCCTCTTTGTTTTTTGATCAATAATCCTTATCTGCCAAGGTATGTATTTTCCATTTATTTACCAGTTGGTAAGATAATAACCAACGTACTTACTCGTACTTATTTGTTTTACTATTATGTCAGAACACAGCTTCTTTACTGCTAATCTCTTTATTTTCTAAGATGTTATTATGTTTAAATTCGAACATTTACTTAAATCATTAGTTACTATTTAAAAAATAATGAATATTTATTTCTGACAACTACTTATCATTGTCAAGTTTAGAGGGAGATCCTCGAACCAAGAAACTAAAAAAATATTTTATGTTGAATGTAATTCGAATGTATAAATATTTTAACAGTCAAATTGCATAACAAATATGAAAGTACCGCGTTTGAAAAGGTACGATCAGGTTAAGGTAATCGTTTACCGCAGTCACGTATTCCAGATCCGAACTTGAAACGTTTCCGTCGAAAGGAGCGCTTAGTTCGGCGCGATTGGAACATGTACTCGTACGTGAACCAACAACGGACGGCGTCGTCAACTCGACCTCCGGAGCCGTGGGTTTTTGCATGTCACCATAGATTAGAGCAAATGCAGAAGTCTTCATTCAGAAAACGTTGAAAATAAGTAAAGCCTTCCACTAGGTGGACCGACGATCTAGGGAAGGTCGCGGGAGGTGCCTGGATGCGAGCGGCGTAGGACCGGTCTTTGTGGAAATCCTTGGGAGAGGCCATTCTCCAGCAGTGAACGTCTTTCGGCTGAAACGAACGAACGAAGTAAAGCCACGTAATCTGTCTGGTCTGACGATCTGGTGAAGGTCGCAGGATATACCTGGATGCGGGAAGTGCAGGACCGGTTGTAGTAAAAATGCTTGGGGGAGGTATTGTTCAGCAGTGGAAGACATATTATTTGGCTGAAACGAATGAACGAAGGTCATGTAAACATCACTTGTTACTTTGCCAAGTTAAATCAGACTAATCACGCGACCATTTGTTGTCATAAGTAGAGTTTTTGTAGATACCTATTCTTAGCATCGTTTGTTATTTGAACACAATGGACTTGATTGTTGACTCATTATGTTGTTCTTGGAAGTATTTAGATAGCGTGAATTAAGACGTAAGCACCTAGCAACAAGTAGATATCATAATTACCTAATAGGAAAAGTATTAAAAGAAAATTAAAATAGATGCTATTTTGAAATTAAATTGACATTAAAATGTACATTTCTGCCTAAACAAAACACTAAACCTGCTGTAACTAATCAGGGGGTAAAAACTGGCGGCCGGTAGGGCGGACTGGACCGGCGCCGCCAGCGGCTGTCGGCTGTCGGCTTCGGCCTGCGACCGAACCGGCGATCGGCCCGATGACAGCTTAGTAGTTTTTACCTACCAACCAGGAATGTTAAGGGATATTACCGGTGTATTTCGATTTTTATTAGAAACAGGTTTGTTTCCAGTCATTTGTTAACATTATGAGTAGGTATATTAAAATATTAGACAAAATTAAATACCTTTATAGACGACGTAAATCGATTATGGAAATATGTTTCAGTTGGATGTTTTTTGTCCTGATAAAAGCACGAATATAGTAGTGTTAAATGGGACAAACAGGCATGAAGGCCACCGGATAACAACGATCACGGAGTCCTTATTGAACAACTACATCAGATTAGCGTCATAAGATCTCGCTCGAGTGTAGATTAAATAAGTACAGTCGACAGCACATTACACTACCTATTTCTATTTTGATTGTTCAAATCGCACAAGTAAAGAACCGAATGCGGCAAGAACCTGGATGCGGGCAGCGCAGAACCGTTCATTATGGAAAGCCTTGCGGGAGGCCTTTGTCCAGCAGTGGACGTCATTAGGCTGAAACGAACGAATGAAACCGCACAAGATGCAGTTTAGAGGGAGATCCTCGAACCAAGAAACTAAAAAAATATTTTATGTTGAATGTAATTCGAATGTATAAATATTTTAACAGTCAAATTGCATAACAAATATGAAAGTACCGCGTTTGAAAAGGTACGATCAGGTTAAGGTAATCGTTTACCGCAGTCACGTATTCCAGATCCGAACTTGAAACGTTTCCGTCGAAAGGAGCGCTTAGTTCGGCGCGATTGGAACATGTACTCGTACGTGAACCAACAACGGACGGCGTCGTCAACTCGACCTCCGGAGCCGTGGGTTTTTGCATGTCACCATAGATTAGAGCAAATGCAGAAGTCTTCATTCAGAAAACGTTGAAAATAAGTAAAGCCTCCCACTAGGTGGACCGACGATCTAGGGAAGGTCGCGGGAGGTGCCTGGATGCGAGCGGCGTAGGACCGGTCTTTGTGGAAATCCTTGGGAGAGGCCATTCTCCAGCAGTGAACGTCTTTCGGCTGAAACGAACGAACGAAGTAAAGCCACGTAATCTGTCTGGTCTGACGATCTGGTGAAGGTCGCAGGATATACCTGGATGCGGGAAGTGCAGGACCGGTTGTAGTAAAAATGCTTGGGGGAGGTATTGTTCAGCAGTGGAAGACATATTATTTGGCTGAAACGAATGAACGAAGGTCATGTAAACATCACTTGTTACTTTGCCAAGTTAGATCAGACTAATCACGCGACCATTTGTTGTCATAAGTAGAGTTTTTGTAGATACCTATTCTTAGCATCGTTTGTTATTTGAACACAATGGACTTGATTGTTGACTCATTATGTTGTTCTTGGAAGTATTTAGATAGCGTGAATTAAGACGTAAGCACCTAGCAACAAGTAGATATCATAATTACCTAATAGGAAAAGTATTAAAAGAAAATTAAAATAGATGCTATTTTGAAATTAAATTGACATTAAAATGTACATTTCTGCCTAAACAAAACACTAAACCTGCTGTAACTAATCAGGGGGTAAAAACTGGCGGCCGGTAGGGCGGACTGGACCGGCGCCGCCAGCGGCTGTCGGCTGTCGGCTTCGGCCTGCGACCGAACCGGCGATCGGCCCGATGACAGCTTAGTAGTTTTTACCTACCAACCAGGAATGTTAAGGGATATTACCGGTGTATTTCGATTTTTATTAGAAACAGGTTTGTTTCCAGTCATTTGTTAACATTATGAGTAGGTATATTAAAATATTAGACAAAATTAAATACCTTTATAGACGACGTAAATCGATTATGGAAATATGTTTCAGTTGGATGTTTTTTGTCCTGATAAAAGCACGAATATAGTAGTGTTAAATGGGACAAACAGGCATGAAGGCCACCGGATAACAACGATCACGGAGTCCTTATTGAACAACTACATCAGATTAGCGTCATAAGATCTCGCTCGAGTGTAGATTAAATAAGTACAGTCGACAGCACATTACACTATATTTCTATTTTGATTGTTCAAATCGCACAAGTAAAGAACCGAAACCGGGAAGAACCTGGATGCGGGCAGCGCAGGACCGTTCATTATGGAAAGCCTTGCAGGAGGCCTTTGTCCAGCAGTGGACGTCATTTGGCTGAAACGAACGAATGAAACCGCACAAGATGCTAAGCTATGAGTAAATTTTAGATGTGGCGTTGCACATAGGTACAGGTATTGTGTAGGTATGTGTGTATAACATGCTAATAAAAAAGTTTCATAAAGTCACTAAAATAAATGTATAAAAAAATAAAATATATAAATATAAATAAAAATAAATGTTAGCCTTTGAAGTGCCTTTTATGATATCTTTTTGTGAGGATTCTCATTTTAATGCAGGATGCATGATACATCCCAAGGGAAGTCTGGAAAATAAGGTAATGAAGTTATTTTGTAGCTACCTTTTCAAAGCTGAAAGAGCAATATGACCTACTTTGCAATTCCTCGTAAAACTTCTTAATGTAATGTAGTTGATTTAACTACATTCCATCCAATTCCTTTTCAACTAACAGTCAGTAATTTTGATTAATTTTATATCATTAAAACATCACGAACTACGATTTATGCTTCTAGTTTTAATACTTCAAAGGCCGAAATTCATACAAATTGGCACACTTAAATTTAAATTGATATTAAATAAATTACTCATCAAATCAAAACTGGCTAAGCATCGATATTATGATAACGATATCGGGAGTTCCAACGAATCTATTCCAGCTTAATTGATTTTATCACCGTGACCACGTGAGCAATAAATTATTACCATTGTATCAATAATCACCAAAATGACTTCTGCGGGCCCAAAACAGTTTTCATATTGCTCAAAACTGCAACTCTACCGGTTTCTTTTATTTGATAATGCTCACTTAAGTTTTACGCAGAGCTAAAACTTTGTAACGAAAATGGTTAAAATTGAACTCAATTCGCTTAGAGCGAAAAATTACCCGAATATTTTCCACTCTCCAACAAGCAGATTCAATAACGGTTTCACCACGGTAATACTATCTATACAGTATTCCAACTCGGCCATATTTTTGAAATAAATGTCAACAGTCGCGCGGTACGTCACAGTATGACAACATGCGATAGGGCTGCCCACCTACAGTACTCAGTTTAATTACATCTGCCTTAGCTTACTTAGAATTTCTATCTAGTTTTGTGATTGTATTTTTTTATTTAGTTAGACAAACAAAATACTTTGTGAATGGAATAGGTTAAAAATGTGTGTTGTTTTGTGATTAGTAGATTTAATTTATTTAAAACTACGTAAATAATTTTGAAACTTTAATAATCATAATGATCTGTTACGTAAATTTCGGGCGAGCGAAGTCGTGGGCAAAAGCTAATTTAATGCAATATAATTTTCATTTGAAATCAAACTGACTGAAAATGACAATTTGACTAGTTTTTGAACAATTTGACCGTAAATGACGGTCACTCAAATTCAATCAGTTTTGTCATTTTTAACACTTGGCCACCGTCGTCCATTCGGCACATTCGCGACACAGTTTTGTGATTGTATTTTTTTATTTAGTTAGACAAACAAAATACTTTGTGAATGGAATAGGTTAAAAATGTGTGTTGTTTTGTGATTAGTAGATTTAATTTATTTAAAACTACGTAAATAATTTTGAAACTTTAATAATCATAATGATCTGTTACGTAAATTTCGGGCGAGCGAAGTCGTGGGCAAAAGCTAATTTAATGCAATATAATTTTCATTTGAAATCAAACTGACTGAAAATGACAATTTGACTAGTTTTTGAACAATTTGACCGTAAATGACGGTCACTCAAATTCAATCAGTTTTGTCATTTTTAACACTTGGCCACCGTCGTCCATTCGGCACATTCGCGACACCCCCGACCATTGCATACCGAGCGCATACCGAGATTTGAATTTCGAAAGAAAGTTCTCGTTTCGTCTGTTTATATGAAGTTACAATACTGTATGATATTATTACCGTGGTTTCACGCAAGAGCGCCTACATATTCAGAACTCATAGTCGAATTACTTGTTCCCGGATCCAGAAGTACAGAACGCCATTACCCTGATTAACTGTTATATTGTGCGGCTTAGAACAGAAAACTACTCGCGCAACAAAGCAACTAAGCCCGCCGATACGACCCGATGGCGCGGTGGCGCGCTGAATTGCCTTCAGCACAATGGGGTAAGTTATGTTCCAGGATGGATGAATTTAGAAAATGTTTATGAGTATCGCATGCTAAAAATATCTCAGATTTCACGGGAATGCCATACGGGCATTCCTGTGAAATGTGAGATATTTTTTGCCAAACTATTCGCGACAAGCTTTTAATCATATAAATTGAGTAAAGTAATACGTTGATGGGTTTGTTTTATTTTATTCTTTTTAGAGCATTAAAAGCTTGTTTTTGAAAAATATTTTTTTATTTAATTTTATTAATTAATTGGTAAGCAATTATCAATATTTTAAGGTTTGAACAATGATTGGTTAACAAAATAAATAGCTTATCAATAAGTGTGTTAGCCAGGTATACCTTGATATACTTTCTTAATTAATATGTCAATACTTAGGTGTGCAGAGAGAATGAAAAATGATGGCATAAGGGATGATCAATAGCTATAGTAATCTGCACTGAAAACATCTAAAGTCTGATAAAATCACTGAACGGGTTAGTTTTTGGGTTGTTATCTGTTTATTACGATAACAAGTGCACGCTGCTATCGGCGGCGTGCGTCGGCCAACAGGCGCCGCGTGTTTGCGTTCCATTACCGCTCATTCCCGCCGTGCCGCGTTTACTTTTACAATCTGTGCTGCCCAGAAACGCTTGCGTTGACCATTTTACATTGGTACATAATGTTATTTAATATAACCTTTCAGAAATAAGGAATTCCGGGAAATATTTCACTAGCTCATTACCGCGGCTTCCGTCACCTCTGAATTTGAAACAAACTTTGTTACTTACCCAAGTTGTAAATGTAATACATAATTTGGAAACGAAATAATGACTCTCGAAGTAATATTATACCTACTTGAAGAAGTCAGACATCTTTTCCAGTTTAAGTATGTATAAATAAGAAAAATAGATTAGTTTTCCACGGAATTTCATTATCTTACTACTTTTATTAAAGCTCTTGAAGCTCAAATGTAGACCTACATAAAAAGTAGCTCTCTGTCAGCTCATTTTGCGTTGGGTTATGAGCTTTTACTTTTACAAGTACTTATGTACGTACGTATTTTATGTAACTAGTGAGATAGAGGACAATAACTCTTACATCAGTTACAAGTAACTCCCGTTCGCTGCGCTATTGTTGTAAACTTTTACACCTTCCTATTCACGTTAACAAACAACTGAGCATCAAGTAGTTTCTATTATTCATTACAGAACTTAAGTCAAAGTTCCGATCTGCGCCGTAACTGCCCGGCAACTTATAAGTAACCAGCAGTTCTGTTCGCCTTTGTACAACTCGCATATTGAAACACCACGAAATTGGACAAGATCGTAAAACTAATAAAGTACTCGTAATAATTCAGTCTACCGATGAAAAATCTACAGCGTTAGTGAGTTCGAGTTCCACATAGGGCAAAATTTGTGTCATAGCTGGAACAGTGTAGAATAAACCGTCAATGTTACATAAATTGCACTCTATCTTAAATTACAACACTAATGTAATACCTGCTGAAATTGCTTAAGTTCACCCTTTAAACCCACTTAGTTCATTACCCAATTACTTAGATTAGTTCCGTTATAATACACTGCCAGTTTGACGGCGCCGTAACCCGCGCAAGGACGCACGTCGAGTTGTTATCAAGCAGTGATAACTTGCCAATTGGCACGCGCTGGCCAGCGTCCCTAAAACGGGACTATTCCCACCTCCCGTTCCCACCGCTGCAACTCCTGTGTAGCCAGGATCTACAGCTTGATCGCCAATAAAAACCCAACCAGTGTAGGTTAAGTTTATCTCGGGGGAAAGTTTAACTGTCATTGGACCCGCAAAAAAATTGATCAGAAGAACATAGGAGGAGTTCGAAGTTAAAGTTCGACTTCCCTCCTTTGCAAAGCAAACAAAGGTTGACAAAGGTTTTATAACCTTTAAGAAAAGATATGCACCACGGACAATAAATATAAATCAAGGGGACCTATCTTATGAGCAATTCCAAAGATCACACTACAACATGATATGCCCTAAAAGTTGCGTCACGTCGACACCTAGCGTTCGCCGAGCTTATGAACTCAAGCCAAAACTCGGAATGTAAGCCGCGTCGCACACTGGGATACACAGGGAACGCCCTCTAAAGTGGCCAAGGTAAGAAAAAGAGGAGTAGACCAAACCTAGACGTAAAAAATCATATCAATAATCACTTGCAACGATTTCTTTTTGTTCCTTTTGAATGTGTTTTAATTTATGTTCATCACAGCGTCACGACATCTGTATGGTTAAAGCACCATAGCTAGTTTTTTTATCTTAGGACGTTTAGATGATTTCAAAGTTTATGCTCACTGGTTACAATTAAGTTAAAGGTATCCTTAAAATATACGAGAACCCTAACATCTTCAACAAGTCATATTGTGCGTTAGGGCTTAGTTTAGTTAGTTTGTTAGCCGTTAGCCGGGCAAAGGGGGTGGCTAGTAAGTTTTAATCAAGAACATTAATTACAGCGGCCGGCGGACAACTTTCACACTCGCTTAATTGAAACTCGGATCAGGCCGCGATCTTCGGCGCGATCCTTCGCCGCCGTCCCTGCAAGCGCCTGGTTATGAGCAATCAGGTTCCGAACTATTCCACTGATAAAATATAAGTAATACCTAAAGAAATGCTGAGCTAGACTGTAATCCGCTTAAAAGCCTTATTCGGTAACAAAAAATTGCCAGCATTAAGGAATTAGAAATATCGTTCTTTTATACGAACGATAGGGGATCGAGCTTAATCCTGTATCTAATTGACTGTACTTGTGCCTGGAAAAAAATCAATTCGCTCGTTCTATAAAGTTGATTAATCTGTTAATCTGGGCGGCGGAGCCAAGTTCGCGGTACGTGGCTCCGCGGCGTTTGCATAATATTAAGCCGCCGCCATTATCGACGGGGCCCGGACTTACGTGCGATCGCTCGCGCGCTCGCCGCAGAACTGACAGGTTTATTTCCGGTGCGTTCCGTGTAATATCCCGCGGGTCCCGCGCTATTAGACGACGAAGAGTGTTATTAGACTTTCATAAGCGATATTTTAATCTTCACCAAAGTTCGCTAGTATGTTTCCGAGAGCGCTCAATAAGCGAAGTTACTACGCGAATGTTCTCTCTCCACTTTCAAAACTTTTGCAGGTAATATAACTGTTGAGAAACCAAATCAAATAAATTGCTTGAAACCTATTCTAGTAGGTAATTACTTTATAAAATTTCTTATTCGATCTTCACCACGGGTATGGTAAAAAATATGTAGTAGGTACCTACTGAATTTGCCTAAATATTGCCTAGTCAATTTAGTAAGTAAACAAGCTCTATTTTTCGTTCGTCAAATGGTATTTGATGAGACGCACCGTAGCGCGTATAATTTTGCTCTCGCTACAGAGGCAATCAAAACAATAATTCCTAATTTGTGTATGATAATAATCTACTGTAACAGAGACAGATCTGACAGATTTTTTATTTCACTTTGCAATAAAAAGCTCAATTACTACAGCATGAAAAAAGTATATTTACGCAAAGACGGGCAAAACACATAGATTTTCAGGTCCTGTCTAGAAATATACAAACAAATACGTCACAAATTTAGAATTTCAGTTCAGTATATTCAGATTTCTACTTACTTATGAAAAAGGTCAACCGAGAGCAGTTGCTGCATGGAATGACATTAGAACCGATGCCAAGGTTTCTGCTGTTCACAATCTCTATAAAACAAAAAGTTCCTACCCGCATTTTCATTATGAAAATAGCTTGCTGTCAAATAATGCTTCTCAACACATTTTTGAAAGAATTGCATTATCTTTTGTCGCTAAAATGCCCGAGCACAAAGTCGAAAGTGTTTGTACGCACGCTATGTAAATATGTACTTAGAAAGCGTACACCGCAAGGAAAATTATGTGTAATCAAAGACACAAGTAAGTATTACATAAATACAAGAATGATAACAGCTAAACGTATCATCCCATCATTGACGTACCTACAACAAAATAATAGCTTGCAATAGATACTGATACTTATAAAATCACTTACCAGAGGCAGCTTCAGCATTATTTTCAATCGCTAGTCACACGCACTTCACTGTTATCACAAAGAGTTTACGAGTATAACACAATTAATCACTATTGTACACGTATTAATTAACACGCTTTTATTATTTCCATCTAAAGTCAGAGTTTCACGAAAGCCACACAGTTTTGTAAACAAGTACTTGTAGCTGGTACGTACGCCATACTATTTTGTTAAGATGTTGATTGGGTGCAAAACGTAATTGACGCGCATTCAAAATAAGAACGTTCTAATTCAAATGCTTGCTCGATTTTTAAATCTCGAACAATGCAAAGGCATCTCATTTCACACAGCCTACAGTTCACAAGTCAAGTTTGAAGTCACAAATCGTTCAAATAAATTAATTGTCTAGTTCTTTTCTATCGATTTGAATTTGGAATGTCATTGCCACATGCAGGTGTGCGTTTAAAAAAATAAAAGTTTAAGTAGTTGTCTGTGATGTGAGTGACCGGCAGACACTTTAGCTTTTTGTGATACAAATTTCCATGCACAGATTTGATTTAAAACCAAGTTAATTTGTGATATAATTTATATGTGTAATTTACGACTGTGCCGAATTTATTACTCTTAGCAGAGTGTACTTTTACAATAATTATTTTTGTCAATTGCATTGTTCCACTGTTTTTTGTTGTGACCTACGAACTGCAAATGAAAGACTTTTTCTTCAAGTGTTGTAGTATAGTGGATTAAATAGTTGTCTATGTGACAAAAGTGTAATTTTAACATTATATTTTGTGACTCGATTTCGAGATGTGTCCTGAGCGTGCTTGGAGACAGAGACTTGGTAAGTTATTTTTCTTTATTCATGCAATTTTTGCACTTTATTTTTAGGCGTAGAAGTATCTCAAAAATCCTCCACAAATACGACTTAGGTAGTAATTATAAGGGTTTTTGTTTTTTATTTTCATTATTAATACAAAACTATTATAAGTAACCGGATTAGTAGTTGCCGTAGTTCCACCAGAAAGCAAAACATGTTTATCTTTTTTATAATAATAATAATTATTTAGTGTCGTATAGAACCACGTAATTATAAGCACTGTAGATACATGTTATAACGATTATTAACGGTACTCTATCTATAGAGTCGAGGCCACAACTAATAAGTTTATTGTTGTCGCGCGACTTGTTTCCGTAAACACGCGTTACGGTACAATACGCACCTACTTAATTAATAACTTTAGATGTCTTGATTTTGAGTTAATTAAAGGCTTGTTGGAAAACAGTAAAATTGTTCTTTTAAACTAACTGAAAATTATGATTCATATTTTATTTAGATACAATTTGAAAATTCGATAAAAAGTTCGTAAATAATATCATTGACTTAGGCTGGTTTTAGTGTCACGCGGACTGTCAGTGCGGATCGCTCCGCACAGCCGATATGAACTGCTACGGAGCGGAGCGGTTCCTCCGGACCGCATTACCTACTCTAAAACGCTCTCTAGAAGTTCATACAGATTGGCCGTGCGGAGCGGATTCGCACCGGACAGTCCGCGTGACACTAAAACCAGCCTAAGAACACAAAATCTTTGATAAACATTTTGAATGATATTCGTAGAATTATCTGTGTGTTCAAAGTTCAGTATGGCAATGCATACAAACTTGTTAAACATGATGAGTTGTTTTGTAATCACGGAATTGTAAATCAGTCTTATCATCCAGTCACTCGTTATCATAGTATCTACGAGTGCAGTATAAAGTTATTTTATATGTATTTTACGTTTATCATTTTTGTATGTTTTGCAGAGTCATTGTTTTCATGACCTTTGTTGTAATGACAAAATAATTGCAGCTCTTACAATTGAGTCACTTTGTAATACAAATACAAATATTTTATTATGAAACACATGTTACATTGTCATTACAAATTAGCCTTATCCATTTAAGTTTTTAAAAACTTGTCCTAGGATAAAGCTGCTCTTCACAATGTTTAAAATTTCTAACATGAGTAGGTAACTAATAATTTTACGTTTAACAATTCCACGAAGCTCAGCAATATGTTATAAACAAATTTTTATAAAAATCTCTATGAATAAGAATGAAATAAGAAATTAACGCACTGCTTTTAATTAAGATCATAATTCACAAATCAATTATAGTTTTTCAGTTTCCATATAGTCCATCTGTTTCAACCAGTCGTAATTTTTTTTCTTAGCTTCATTACAGGACATGTTGTAGATATGTAAGGTAGGTAAGCAGATCTTAACCTATGTATCTCTTCTCAATTCAATTCAATTCTTTATTGCTATTCTCAGTAGCTATGAATATTTTTAAGACTAAAATAACCCTCCTTTTAGCAGTCGAGTAGAGAGACATTGAGGTTAACCTCACAACTGAGAAACGTTATGTTCCTCTTATTCACCACTCTATTCATGTTTCAAAGACACTCAAACTGAATTTATATTGACTATTTGCAAAGGTAGATTCCAATATGCTAGGCAAGTTACCAGGGTTTGTTTAGCAAATTAAATAAAGCACATAAATATACATTTCAACAACATTGGAGCTTGCACGAGTATTTACATTTTAAGTACGCGAAAGCAACTCGGCGTTATTCTGCTCTAATGTTATGGATCGAACTGCTCATTGTTTCCGCTTCCAGCTGTGTTTCCTCGAAATTTAAGCCCTTTTTTGGAATCAAAATACTGAATAATACCGTGTAATTCTTCTAATTATTCTAAAGATAAGGCTGAACATACAAACTCACAATAATATTTTCACATTAAGTAATTTTTAAACTTGAAAACCTTCGTTAGACTAGAGTTAGACTGCAGATTGTTGTTGACTGTAGTAAACATAACCTGTAAAGGCAGATAGGGCCAACAAGTGTCCGAATATTGCACACGCAAAGTTCTCGTACGCAGCACAGACAACCGCTCGCTCACTAAAATACGTCAATGCCTTACAATGGAAAAATTAACCCTGAAGGGAAAGCTAACCTAAGAGTTATTGATCGTTAGTATAACAATTGCATCCCGGTTAGAAAGATCATTATTATAAAACACGTTTGTACGATTAGTCCAATCATCAAATACGTACCTTTAAATAATTCAATTCACCGGGCTGGTATCTTATTGTGTGCTGTGAAAACTCTATCTGCCATATAATTCAGCATGTCTAGTAAAATGAATTATAAAAGTTTTGAATCTACAACCAAGAGTCTCCATAAACTAAGTTCTTAAAGGGCTCAAACGCTCATAATGTCCGTCCGGCACTACGGTGGGTGTTACGGGCGCCCGCGCCCGGCGCTAAGGTTAGGTTAATTAGCCCTTATGAGCAGGCAGATTGCCTTTCGCCTGCAATTGTGTCGGCTATTCGCTTTTATGCGTGTTACGGCCGTAGTGCTGCGAAGATTCTAGTCTTACTGTCGTTTGGTAGTTTATCGACACCGTTTATGGTTATAACTAGTTAATAGAGTGAATGACCTGGAGCTTTTTGAAAATAATATTTTCCTAAACATTTATATTTTTTATACGACAGTAACGTAGATTAATATTTCTTTACAATTAAAATTTGCATTTCGTAGTCAAAATGACGTCCACTGCTGGATAAAGGCCTCCCCCGAGGATTTTCATAACGACCGGCCGGTCCTGCGCTGCCCGCATCCAAGTACTTCCCGCGACTTCTATTTTGTGCCGCGACCTTCACCAGCTCTTCGGTACACCTAATGGGAGACCTGCCCACACTGCGTCTTTCTACGTACCTACATACTTCTTTACTTACTTCGTACATACTTCTATACGTAGGCACATTTGATTTGAAAAATCGCAACACAACAAACACGAGAAAAACTAAATAATTTTCCTATTAATTTATGATTGTTCGATGAAAGTTTCAGTTTCGCCGTGAAACTGTCAGTACTTCGTACATACTTCTATACGTAGGCACATTTGATTTGAAAAATCGCAACACAACAAACACGAGAAAAACTAAATAATTTTCCTATTAATTTATGATTGTTCGATGAAAGTTTCAGTTTCGCCGTGAAACTGTCAGTAGCTCAAATCTTTTCTCAAACCCGCTAGGTAGGTACTTCGACTTTTATATTTACTTAGGTACATTACTTACTTTTTAAATCTGTGCCAATAGGATTAAAACACTTCAACATCACTATGCACGTCGAAAAAAGGGGTTCGTACCTAGTTGATATTTTTTGCGCGTGATGCGAGGTGATTGCGGGCAACGCGTCGCAAATGGGGGGTTATTATCTATCATGAACCTGGGATAGAGGTTAATCCCGGATGGGTAGTTCAATGAGAACTTCTCGCCTGGAACATTTAATGAATGAACGATTTACTAGCTTATGCTCACGGAATAAATAACAAAATTACATACCTGCTCTCATAAAAGAATAAAATACTATTGGGTTTGGTTATTAATTTACTTAGAAAGCTGTTTGAAGTAATTAATTTGGTTTAGGATTATATCGAGGTTGAGAAAGATACGGATTTTAAACTAAGTATAATAGATCCCATCATCCTATTAATACTGTACTGCATCAACTGCATTACCCGTACATAACCGAGAGCTTACAAATTATTCAAGATCTCAATAAATAGTGCAGCGCAGGCTAAGCCCATAACTCTCTCCCGCGCAGTCGGCCAACTCGGAAATCTGCGCAACTTCCGGCAAAAATTACCAAACTCATTACTATGAACAAGCTTCACCGCCACAGCTCCGCGCGAAAACTTCCTTCGGGCTATTATTTTAATAAATAACTTAATTTTATTGACGTTTTCATAAGCTTCTTAATAGCCACGTACTCGTACTGTTTAATCAGTAAGTATATTTAGTTCGTGCAATACCTGCAGCAACGTAAGAATTTCCAGAATTGAGAGAGCTTTTAGATATTTCAATCAGTATTTTGCATCAAACGATGATGTTGCTTAGAGCTCAATGCAAGCTTAAGACCATCACACCGCCATGGCATTTTAAAGGTATGGAAAAAGCTATAATTTTGATTTAATTTATTACAGCTTTCGTAGCACAGCCAAGCTTTCAAGTTTGTCATGAATAATAATAGTTTTTGTTAATCTTTATAACTAATTTTGAACATTTAACGTAAGGTAGGTAACGTATCACCCATTCCTCCAGTAATTTGCACCGTCCTTAAAATAATCAACCTGTAGCAAAATTAATACTTGCGATGGAAACCCCATGGCTTACCTTACATTAATATAATTTTCATGGTATTTAGGAGCTAATAATTCACTCCAAAGTGTATTTTTCTGGGTTCCGTGACAGCGCGGAACCCGCCTGGCCCAATCCGTATTCATGGAGGATTAACGAGCCGGCGATAGTGGGCCTTTCACACCATTAAAAGTGTTAAAAAGCGAGCCTTGTTCGATAGAAAAGGAGTGGCCGCGGGAACAGCGGAAAATGTGATACGAGTATGTAAAACGTTAACCATGTGACTTTTCATACTAATATTAAAGTCTTATTTGTAAAATTAAATTTGATGTTAAAGTAGTACCTAGGCATCCATAAGTTTGGTAATATTTCTTATCCTTCAACAATAATTAAACTATGATCAGCTTATTTGTTCACTTAAATCCAACTCAGTACCGTTCTTTTTATCGGATCTCCGTTCTAAGGGCGTCGTGGGGTATTTTCTACTTACTTGTATGTTTAATTATAACATTTACTTTAGCTAAAAATCTTAGTAGTTTAGTCTTAGTAGTTTAGCTTGCTATCAGCAAATAGTTGAACATCCTTAAAAGCCTGTGCCAATTTAGCACCTATGCCATGGGCCTGCCCGCTCCGCGTGTGCCCTCAGCTCGCGGGTCATACCGCACCACTATTTATATCCATCCACGGCTCCCATGGACGCAGGCATAAAGGGCTTTGTAGGACGGGGCTACGCGCGGCTTAAATGCTCTGCCTTCGCACAATGACATGCGGGAAATTTAACTACCTCACTCTTTTTAGGAAATGACTTACTTTGTTTGGTATATAAATTGAGGTCAATCAAGTGGTCGTACGCACTGACAAAAGCGGTGAACTTAATTATTCTTGATAACAAAATAAGAAATAGTGGGTAAATCGTATGTACTGAGCTTTTGAGTGAGCTTTACTTGTTAAATTACTTATGCCGATCTAGGTAGGTATATCCATTTATAATTTGACAACCTGTGGTTCACAATAAACGTATTTTGAATTTGAATTTAATTTCTTTCTTCAGTGTAGTTAAAGAGTAGCACCCAGTTTGCAAATATTTTTTGACTAAACATTACGAGTACTATGAAATTGAGTATAGTTGCGTATAGTGCTTTTAGAACCTCAAGTACTACTACGAGTAAATAGTGAGTCTTTCACCTGAAATATGTACATTACTTCCTTTACATAACGCGTTTGCGTCACTTAATTTTCTTTTTCTTTAACTTTATCTTATCCTACTTCCTTACTAAAAACAAAGACGATGGTTTGTCCTTAATGTAACTATTGGAAGTGGAAACAAAGACTTGGGCGGTTCCTCGGCTGATAGATGATGATGGATCCGCCAAACAGACACCGCAAACAGTCCGAGCGCCCAGATTCACTGCACTCGACTCTCACAAGAATATTAGGTTTTTTACCCAAGTGTATTTAAGCGCCCTGGAAAGAACCTAAGTAGGTACTGAATAAAAACTTTGACTTTGTATTTTCGTGAGCGTTAGTATTGAAGTAGGTAAATCACATTACCTCATAAATGGCAAATTGTGACTCGTGTTTCCATCGATACTCGTATTAAAAATTACTCGCAATCATTCCTCTTGACTTTAGAAAAAATATTCACACGAACATGGACAACTTCTTCAAATTATCAGACATTGTATTTGGTCATTGACATTACTAACTAGCATTGTCTTCTGCAGCATTTATCTGTTAGAGACTAGACAGTGTTTTGTGATGCTTTTTCTTATGATGGCAGTTATTTGGTGATTGATTGACCTGCGCCAAAGAAGCAAAATTAACTTACTCGTACATGCTTATCATTATGTGTATTTCGTTTGTAGATTGGGATTTTTTCGTAATAAAATCAGGTTTTTTTTTCTTACTAGTGTTCGCCTAGTACACCTGTCCTTTTATGGAGTGTCTACCGATGAGCAGACATTTATCTGACCATTGCTGTCGTTGGGATTTCTGTCATCGACATTGGCATTAACCACTTGAAACACTCTTTCATGTAAACTCCTGTATATCTTGTTTTTTATGAAATCACTGGTGACTATTGGCTTAAGACACTAAGTATTAAGACAATGCTTTTATTCTATTGTATTCCAATTTAATTAAAATAAAATCGATTTGATGTTTTTCATATAATTTCATCGTTTATAAACGAATAAAATAAAATCAATTTGGTGTTTTTCATATAATTTCATCGTTTGATTTGGTACTAAACGAAATCTTATTAAATTGAAAATATGTATTATTACAATTTAATTGTCAGGGGTGGTGGCTCAAATGAGCATCGACAGCACATCAAAGGTGCGACCCCCTGAGCCCCCTGTTTATGGGGTCGCGAAGTTCCGAGCCTAACTACTCGGTTGGTTATGGGTAAACTTGCACCGTAAGTTTAGCCCTAAAACATTACGGTATAAGCTTTAGACATACTCGTATTACTCGTATCTACATTTTCCATTCATTTATATGTAAAACAATGATGTTTAGTAGACATGCGGTCTTGTGGTGATCTAAGAATATTGCATCATTTCCATTGTTTCAAAATAAGAAAAAGTCCCAGAATTACAAATATCCTAGCTCTTATCAATACGATGATACGAGTACTTTTTAAATACTTTGATAGGTACTTAATATGAATGACTGAAAATATTTATGACTTAAGATGACTTAGTGTGAGTTTACTTCAAATGTCATCACTAGCGACCGCGTTAAAAAATACATTTAAAGATTTTTGTTCTAGAAAGTTTCCGCTAGAGGCACTGTACAATCCGTCATACTTACCTTCTTTTTAATCATTTGTATAATTTTTGGACTTATAATTTTTTTAATGTGACTAAACATGTAAGCGCTTTGGGTTTTCTGTAAGCTCATTAAATAAATAAATACGTTTAATGTCACATTTTTTCGCAGACATCGAATGCGGTTGACGTAACTCACACTACGCCCCCAGATGTAAGTAGTTACTTTGCTCGTTCTCTTTACATTAACATTCGGACCCGGCAGCATAAGAACCCGCAACCACAGGCTGGTTACAAAATACCTGACAAAATAACTTTTGACCTCCACCAACTGCACTGGCCAAGCAGTGAATCGGCATCTCAGGAGATTACCAATTAGATTAAACCATAAAATCAGTTTGCATTAAACTATGGATGAAATATACAGGGTGACTGGAACTGAACCCGCCATAGCTAATACGCGTATAGAGGAGGTCATTTGCTAATTATTGAACCTTACTTTATATGACTAAAGTTTTATAGTTTAGGAGATATGTAAATTTTTATACTTTTTTCAGATTTTTCCGAAATTTGACCTAAATACTGCTTCAATTTTTTTTCTCGCATGATTTTAGCCGATTTTTTAATTAGATAGGTACTAATATCGAATAAACCTTTAGTCAAATAAAATAAATTTCTGATCCAGGTAATGATTGAATAACTAGTTACAAGCTGTCAAAGTCTAACACAAGACAAACCACGATAAAAAATTCTACTTCGATTTCGATTGAAACAAAAACCGGTTAGGCACAATCACAATAGATCCAGCTACATGAAATATCCTAAACTAAGCTTATTAAATATCTCATGCCTCGTGGTGTGTGTGAGTTACCTGAACTTTTTAGCTGAGTTAGCTTAACATAGTTTGTGGCATTTTCAAATATCGTCTTTTGCAACATTTAAATTTGGCTACGTGGATTTTTTTATGAATTGACTATATTGAGTAAAAAGTTAAAATAAAACATTTTAAGACAGGTAGCTAAAGGCCACAAATACAATGAAAATATTTAGTAAATTAATTGAAGCTCAAACGCATCTGAAATTGTCTTTATTAATATAAAATAAAATAATCTAAAAGTCATTACACCTTCATTATACAAAACTCTTCCTTTGATTACTTGTTTGAAAGTGGTTCAGATACCGAGAACCCGTAAATTGTTAAACTTGTTTACTATAAGTATTTGCCATTTTATTAAGCTGCAAGACACCAAAATATTCTAGGAACGCTAATTGGCCAAATACCCATTGAGCTCCAAACTCATTTGGGCATCCACTCGCGCTGGCAGCGATGCCGGATTAAAACGTAAAAACCTCGCGCTGCCGTGCTCCGTATAAGGAGATTACGCGCCAACACCCAATAATGCCCTTTATGTGTTATACCTGCCAAATACTCAGAACGTGCGCTTATTGTTTTTGTTTTTTACTGCAAGCGAACTGTGTTCAAAATGGACTTGTTATCAAATTTTGAATATAAAAATTCCTTTTACGATAAAATTGATACTTGATACCTTACAATTACAATGAAAAGTATATACAGTTTGGTAATAGAGCGAAGGTTTTCATTGCGCTTCTAGTTATACTATTGTGTAGAAACAAACCGGTAACGACTCAGAAGCTTAGATTGTATACAGAGTGTCGATTTCAATCCTCGCCATATTTAGGGAGTCGATTAAGTATAGCTTATTCTGATCACGAATCAGTAAAAAAATTGACTTTGAAAAAATTTAAAACGAACTTTAACCTTGGTTAGTCAAAGATAAAAACGTATTGCAGTATTGAAAGCCACAATAGATGTCGCACGCAAAAATATTCGCTAAAATTCCACTTTCTCTAGTTTTTTTTTTTGTGGACAATGCGTTTATTTAGGTCATAATAGATCACCAAAATAAATATGGCGATAATTGAAATCAACACCCTGTATAATGACTGTCTTTTGTGCTCAATATGAATGACCATATTATGCAATGATTATTGTGTCACTATAATTCACTATAGTATAAACAATGAAATGATAATAAAATACACACATCATTAGCCTTTAACCTAATTTTCTTCGTGATCAATTAAATAATAATTTTTCATGCGTGAATTTTGAGACCCGCCGAAATAGATAGTAATAAATCGCCCGAATATCTTTCTATATTTGGTTCGATCGTCCCGATTACTGGAGTGGAATAGGGTAGAGGTGTAATGGGGACGGTAATACAGGTTAGCGCGAGGTGCGACAAAAAGCGCGGCGGCGCGGGCACGCGTAAATCAGCGCCTGGTAAGGTAATTTATTTTTTGTTCAAGCGTCCCAATCGTAGAGTGACGAAGCGGTATGATACTGAAGTTTATTGGAGGCGGTTTTAAGCGCTTTTATGTAGTGTGTGTGAACCCTGTGTCTAAATCTGTAATTTTTGGTTGAAAACTTTTTGTGCAAATCGATTGTTGTCAGTGTAGTGAACACTGACAACCTGCAGAGCAGTTCTATTATTAGCCTAGATATTGTATACCTAATAATCATAATAAAAATTGAAAAAAAATAGTGTTGTTGTTGTATAGCCATTACTTGACTCTCTGGCAATCACTTTACAAGTTCCCTAGCTAAGCTCTATTTAATGAACACACAAATAGCCGTTTGGTGGTTTGCGTATCAAACTACAACGCCAGCTACGGGAATTGGTTTGGATTTGACTACCTAATACCTTTACCTAGTTACTATCTCACAAGTATTCTTACCTGAAAGCATGGTCGTTTTTACCTACGTTTTCTGTATAATATTTATTTCTCTTCCGCAATAAAATAAATTCAGATGAAACACATCATAATAATATTATCTTTGCTCATCCATTAGTTTGCCGCTCCGTGTCGCAGGCGCTCAAGTATGGCTCCTTTGTGCCGCAAAGGCGCGGGTTCGACTCCGGCCTAATTTATGTGCCGCTATGTGCTCACAAATATTGTTTGCGTGGTCATGCGGGATTTATGTTATACGTACCTATAAATAAATTATTTGAAATGAAAACTATCCTTAGTTACAGTAAACATATTTCTTGTTACATTTACAACTAAAAAGTACCGAGTTCCAACTTCATATAACAGTTCTAAGACATCATAAGGGTAGCAGGGAAGCGCTGGACGCAGGCCGCTACCAATCGATCAACATTGAAAGCATTGGGGGAGGCCTATGTTCAGCAGTGGACGTCCTATGGCTGAAATGATGATGATGATGACATTTACAACTGAAAAGTTCCGAGTTCCAATTTCATATAACAGTTCTGAAGACATCATAAAGGTAACATGGAAAGCATTAGGGAAGGCCTATGTTCAGCAGTGGATGTCCTATGGCTGAAATGATGATTATGATGATGATGATGATGATGATGATGATAACAGTTTTGACATATGTAAGGCAAACTTGTGCTATCACATTATTTTCAAATATTATTCAAAAAGAGCAGCGAAAACCATCCATCATGAATTTAGGTTATTCTCTTTGTGAAGTCTAAGATAATAATAATTGGTTGGTTGTTGATTCTCCGAACGTCGTTGAGCATCAACTTGTATTTATTTTAACTTCATTCGTAACGAGAAATAATATTTTATTCTCGAAGTACTGAAATATTTGTAGATGCTGGTAATATTTTCAGATCTTTCATTCATTTTCAGATATTTTTGTAAGTGGTGATTATAAAAGTTCAAGTAAATCTTGTTGAGTTGTTCAACGAGTTGTTTTGTTATAACGAAAGTGGGTAAATTTTATGTTAGTAATTTCAAACTCCTTAACATCCTATTAGTTGAAATTCCCCTACCGACACGCCTACACACAATTTACGAGCAATTGTTAGATAAAGGTATTTATTTATAAAAATCTAATAATCGTTTTTTTGGTTTCCGGTGAAAATGATTTTTCTTTCAGTAATCCAGTTATCCAAAATCTATAATTTACATGGGACTGCGCCTAGCTGCTTATAATTATACTCGTAGATTATGCTACATAATAACAAATATCATCATAACAAATATACTTATCATTAATAAATAGTGGTATGCATCGTTTTCCTTTGGGTCCCGCGCTGCCTGTAACTAGTCATTAACCTGCTCATTATCCTTATCTCTAATTACCCTTTAATTACGTGCATTTCAGCGAATTGGTCGCGCCTGATTATGGGTGAAGTGGGCTTAATTGGGGTCGGTACGTCAAATAACATAACTAGAAATTACTTGATGGGCAAAAGAAAGAAATCATTATAACAGTTTCATTACCTATTTTGGGTCACGCTCGTGCTGGTATGTACTGCAATACAATCACAGTCCAGACAATATTAGATTATCCTATTATTGATTACGTATGAAGGTAAATGATTGATTCTTAAGAATTAGTAGTTAGAATAAAATTATAAAAAATAAGGCTGGGTTGCACCATCTTACTTTAACTTTGACAAACGTCAAAAATCTGTCAAACTCCATACAAAAAACACCGGTTATCGTCATAGTTACGGTCAAAGTTAGGTGGTGCTCTCAACTCAGCCTAAGTATCATACAAGTATTGCCCAAGATCAATTGTTTGTATTTCCCGCCCCGGCTTCGCACAGGTGCAATGCTGATATGCTTGTTTTATACATATAAATCACTTCCTAATGAATGACTCTATCTATTTAAAAAACCGCATCAAAATCCGTTGTGAAGTTTTAAAGTTCTAAGCATACATAGGGACAGACAGTCAGCGAAGCGACTTTGTTTTATACTATGTAGTGATACACCAAGCTTTATTGTGTACAAAATGTCTTCCCGTCATTCCCGTATCATTTCCCCACCCTCCTCTATCCTAATGCAATCACTGACTTGACGGACAACTATACACGCTACATCAGTTTCAGTGAACTTTTTTTAAAATACGCCATACAATTTTTAACTCTAAACACTGAAGTGTAGAGTTTATTTTTAATATTTATTATGGAAACTAATAGATAATATCGTATGACAACGGTATGAATCAACTTCAACGCAAAAATATTTGGCGCTGAATAGTGACGTTCAAAAAAACTAGGCTACGATTACATGTCTGAATAGTCCTTGGATTCCCGGAATATATGCATATTTTTTACTTGTCACTGACACCAATCCAATCGCATTAGATCACAATAGTGATACGATCGAAAATACCTATAACACTCTTACTCAATAAAAAGATAAATAAAATTGGAATAGATTACGTGGAATCAAGAGATAATGAAATATATTCCATTTACCTAGTGAAAAGTCCCACATTAAAATTTTCCCTTCTACCCTGCACCAGTCGAGTGCGCAACATAATTAATATTTTGTTTTCTCAAGCAACACTCATCAAATTTAATTAAATAAATTATTTTGACACGACGCTAATCATCGTTCACATCGACGCCGACGCAAGCACGTCTCATACATTAATAGTCGTGTGAAATATTTCAAATTAATTTACTTATTTGACATTAATTTCATAAATTCGCACTTACAAAGTATTAGATAGAGCCTACGATACTGGATTAACAGACAGGTTTACATTCAATTTACAAACAGAAGAACTGCGTATATTTTTGACAAATCCTTTTTAATTGCGACAAAAGTCGTCCTCTCTAAGCTGAAAATGCTATCATGTGAGCGTGCTTAAAAGCATTCTTTATGAACCGCCACACCAGATAACGGGTTAGGCATATCGGGCCATAAGTTTTGAATCAGCAAAACTTAAAAGGTACACAAACAATGAAGAATAATTTTTCCAAATACGTTTATTCAGTTATTCGTTCGTTTAAGAAGTTTGAAAGTTTAATCCGCTGCGCCATAGTCGCGACTCGGGAGCACTCTCCAAAGCGATATCTACGTTTAATTAAAAGAACTTTCCAGCGCCCGATATTTTATGCATAGCAAACGTATATTTTAGAATTTCACAATTTGCAAACATAAACTTTTAGCTTCGTTTTATTATATTTTTTATTTAATTTGATGGCTCATTAGTCGCAATAGTGCAGCAGAATGTTGAATTATAAATTAATAGAACGGATCCTAGAACCTTCGTTCAATAAAGTGAGATTCAAGTAGTATTACACATGAGTTGGTAGAGTAAGTCTAAAACTCATTGAACTCATTTATTTATATGTATAGTTAGGAATGACTATATTGACTATTTATTGGGGCCAGCCCCCAAAGCTACTTATACTAAATTCAGAATTACCCAATCAATACAAGGCGTTAGGTACCTAACTATTTTCTAAAATATCACTTATACCTATTTTTACAAATTATGTATTTGATATTACGAGTATTATGGCAAAACCAGTTAGTCGTGTCAACCAATATCGGGTTGATCGGAGAACTCATATCGCCATAGCAACCGTATCACATAATCCCCATGATTGAATATCGGAACACCGCCCGGTATTCGTCGCCTCAGCCCTCGGGCTCGGCCCAACAAGCACCAACCCTAAAGTTATGGCCTCACATCGTGTTACTCTGCAAGTCGTTTGCGTTTCTAGACTTGCACACGTCAATGTCATTTTCACAATTCCTGCCTTCAATAGGTAGGTCCATTAGGTACCTCCCTAGTTTATTTATAACTACATATTTTTACAAAAATCTACTTCTGAGAGAAAACTTCTGCAGCAAATAGTTTGATTTGATACGACTTAACCGAAGTTGCGTATCAACAACAAAACAAGTCTGACATCGATTAAACCTTGTATTAAATTCTGTCTTCAGAGTGACATCCCACACGATCGACGAAAAAGGCAACAATAACTTATTTCACGTCGCCGAGTAAAGCCGCGTCTACACTCACCTTGATTTTAATTCGTTTGAAATTACACGCTGCGTTGTTCCAAGTAATTTATTGCGAACGAAGCTGGGAAATCCTTAACATATGCTCCAGGACGAGAGACACGTTCTTAATTAATCGGAATGATAAATGCGCGGCAGGATCGCTCGTAATTAATTAGAACAATTTGCAAAACTTCAAACGGGTGCAATGAAGCGTGTACGTACATCAATTACGAGTGNATCAATTAATTAGGGATGCACTACTACTCGTAATTGTATTTGGTGCTCAGTCACATAGAATAAGAGTCACTGTAAAAACTAAGCCCTTTCAGATTTTAAAATGTTTTCTCATGGTCGTTACATATTTGCGAGCTATGCATTCTCAGAAAAAGAAGTAAATATGCAAATTCGTAAGTTACGATAAATAACGAATACCGTATTTTTTTTCATGTCCCTTTTGCAGTCTACACACCAAACCTGCCAACTAGGTGACATGACGCTGATACTACACCACCGAGCTGTCAGCGAAGTAGGTGTGTAGAGTCCTTTACATTGACTTTCGTTGGAAAGTAAAAAACTACGTGTGTTCGGAACGCGGCGGCCGGCGCGGCGTGGGGCGAGATTGGCACGGTAAATCAGCGCGCGGAAACAATCCTGCCCACTGTTTGTAGACCGACACGTGTTCCATCTCAGTACCTGCACCTTTATTTATTTATTCTTTATGCCATATAGTGGGAACATAAGGCGAACTTAATGCCATTGGGTATTTTTTGCCAGTTACAAGCTAACCTTTGGGCTAAACATGAAAAATATCCTACCACAGACCCCGCCACACTACAGCGTATAGGCCACTTCAATGTTATCCCGCTACAATTTCAATCAATATAATCCGCCCATCAAGTAGAAAGGTGCTCCGACTTCACGAAGCCACCTACTTGGTTCTAAATACATTTAAACCTTCCTCTTGAATCACTCTATCTATAAGAAAAAACACATCAATATCTGTTGCGTAGTTTTACAGCGGAAAACAGTGTAATGATGACCAAGTACCTAATAAGCTAATGTATGATTTGAAAAAAACTTTTTAAACTGTTTTTGAGTTACGAACTTTTTTATTCGTTTGAGTATAATAATACCTAGTAGAAGCTCAAGCTCGTGTCAAGCACTCGGCTAAGGCGCTGGCATTGACTGCGACCCTCGTCCCCAACCCAACCCTCGGTTTTGACAGCCCATCTATCGCAAGGTACACATCCTGATATCTGACACTTACTTAAATAGGCAGGGTGTCTCGAGTCTTACAAATAACAATTCTTTTTCATAAATAAATTACAGTGCAGCGTGCTGATATAAAATGTAATTAATAGCTTTGTACGTATTTTGCCATAAATAATTGCCGACATGCCTTTTTATTAATGAAAGTAATTAGGTACGTATTCATTATGATTTGAAACTATGACCTCACATGTTGTTTTGTACACCAATGTAGCATACGAAGAACAGTCAGTCAGTTTCCAGTTTATCAAACAACCTTAAAAACATGTTTCATTGTTACGAAAATATTGATGAATTTAGACATATTATTTATTATCGCTGCTAAACAGACCTTTAACTAATCCTAATATAGCTTTTTAAATACTGACTCTACCACATGGTCAGTCTAAGACGTAGCAGCGCATTTAATCCAGACAGGTTGTTGATGATTGACATTGTTATAAGAACTGATTTGTATTCTAAGCGTGGCCTAGTGTCCTGTCCCTCGCTCGGTGCGTTGTCCGCAGTAGTTGTCCTACGCGTGCTCATAAGCCGATTAACCCATTGCGACCGTTTTATTTCCTTTACAAGAGTGTTTTTGCGTGCGAGAGAACTGCGCTAATGCCTTCTTAATAAGTGTTTGTGCTTGCTCTTTGCGCTGCAGCTACAGAAATAAATTGCTTAACAAGAGAAAATAAAGAAACAGTAAACTCATGAACATGTTGCGTTAGAAAATAAGAGCTTGTTTACGCTATTTTTAATGAAATGAATATGCAGGAAATTTTTCAAAATTATCACGCGGTCGTGTTCACGAATCAACAAATAAAAAACAGGTTGTTTTGTTGTTTTCAAATAAAAAACATATTAAGAGTGTCTCTAACACAACAAACTATTATTTACAGACTGAAGTGAATTAATGTGGAACATTGCCTTACGTGCTAGCCTGGAAATCTTTTAAGTTTTCACATTCAGAAATCGATTACTCGTATAAGAAAGTTTTCTGCGAGCAATTAATTGGATTTAAAGTTCGCAGAAATACGGTTATTAGTGCGAGTTATTCAGCTACTTTTTCTTAACGTTATAATAAAAAAGCAATTATAAATGTTCAACGTAATCATAATGAAAACATCACGTCAATGAAAGTTCATTATGAAAGTATGTTATGATTATTATAGTGAGTGCGCCTTAATTTCTCGCACATTCATTATTTTGTATATTACTTGTACTTAATTTGAAAACTTGTAAGGTACATCGAATGTTAACAAATTGGATATGAAAAGTGTGATAATGGTTCAGAAATATGATTATGTTGTAGCAATTAAAAACGTTCAAGTAACGCCGCTTATAACGCAAAAGTGGAGCACATTGATTTATTTTTGAAACATTAATATAATTTGTTTTGTAAATAGTTAACTAGTCAAAAGGCTGAATAATGTTATTACTTATGTTCGGGAATCGAGACACAATGTCTGATTTTTCAAAAGTTGCCATCTATGGCCTTACTGTATTGTGCCGATAAGGTGCTGGCACCAAAGGTTGAGAGCCACTGACCACCTCGACAAGTGGCCGTAGATTGTCTCCGGGTCGCCGACAAGTTTCATGGCTCCGCTGCGGCCGCGGCTCGGTGAATAGACTGTAATTATCTGACTCTAATTTGACGGCTTTGAATCGAACCGACATTTTGAGGATCTTTTGTTGGATCTTGTTCAAATTTTCATCGGATTTTTTGCATGAAATTATTGTTTCATAGTATGAAAAAAAACCGATTGGCTCTTTAAAATGGGTTTTAATGAAAGTTTTGTAAATTAAACTAATTTACAAAACTTTCGATTCCCGGCCGGGCAGAAATTGAAATGATGAATTTTAATTTCTGTGACGAGTCTGGGTGTAAATATGTATAATATGTATGTATTTAATAAAAAAAAAGTATATAAGTAGTATATCCGTTAAGCTAGCACCCATAACACAAGCATTGAGTTGCTTACTTTGGGGCTAGCTGGCGCTGTGTGAAATTATCCAAAGATTTATTTATTTATTTATTTACAAAGTGTATAACAGGCTGAATAATGGATTCGCCATTTTGCCAGACTCTTGTACTCATAATATCCTTAAAGAATCAGTAATATGCTTATGTTAAGTTAATTATGGCTGTACTTAGTAAATTGTTTTTGCATTCATCTATAAATAAGTAGGTCCTTCTCAGTATTATCCCTGAGCTATCTGCAGCTGACTACGACTGTACGTAGTATGTAGACGGAGCTCGCCGAAGAACTGAGAACTCTTGGGCCGCCTGAAACGCTCCGTCGCGAGTTCGCTTGATTTCCGCTTGACGTTTCGCTTACAACAATTTATTACATGCCAGGCGTAATTTGAATTTCCCTCTGCAACTTGTTTCCATAATAACCCCGGGAAATAAATTAGAATGGAATTTCTTGTTTTTAGTTTTCTTTGATGCTCGCTTTGAGTTATACCTGCATTTTCACCTAGTGTTGTCGAGTTGTCACTCACTCTTCCAAGTGTGTATTAACGTGCTTATTTCTTACATTGCACACTCTTTAGCGTGTTCGCACATCTATTATATTGCTCTGAGCTAATGCAATAACTAAAAAGACTATAATGCGCTACTTTAATGTGGTAACGATGCTTAGATTTTGCTGATGCTCAGACATTTACGACTGTGCAATAAAATAATGAAGATACCAAGAGTCTTAGATGACGTCTGGGGATAGCCAATTAAGTAATAATCTTGCGTTTTTATTAAATGTAACTAACGTAACGCTGGGAAAAATAAATAAAGATCTATTTTCTTTATCTGAAAGAAATCCAGTTGAAAAAAAAAACATTTTATTGATACTGCTATTACTGATTTTTGTGGTTATGCGTCTTGCCTGCTTAACTAATGTACTACTCGTAATTTGTGGTGTGTAATAGGGATGATGACTGGGTAATGAAATCGAAATTCTATTTAGTCCGTCAGACAGATAATTACAAAATATTAGACTCATATTTTTTTCCATAATCGAATAATTACAGTATTATATCGAGTTGAAATGTCGCGTGACGTCACTTTTGAGTAAAAATTCTACTCAAGCGTGACGTATCGCGCCATTTCAACTCGATGTAGCACTGTTATTATTTAATTATGAAATAAAATAAAAAATAGGAGTCTAATATTTTCTAATTATCTGTCTGACGGACAAATAATTGAAATTTTGTCATCTAGTCTATTCATTGATGCAGTGATGAATATGATTCAAACCCTGACTCGTGTAATCGAATTATTTACACTATCAACTGTAATAGTTCCTATTATTATAGTGAATTAATGCATCCATACTCTATTACTAAGATACAACTGCTAGTGTAAGTTCCCCGCGGCCGCTGAGGTCGGATCGGAAATTATAGGTGGAACTTATGCAGTGCGGCCGCGGGAGTCCTGCGACCTAGTAGTGCCTGGAGAACGGCCCGCATGTCCACATAATTAGGTTTTTTTGTAAAGTTAAGACATACCTAACCTATGTAAAGAAATCCTTTTCAAGTTACCACCTTGACTTACTTAAAAATATACAGAATTTTCTCCTGCTTATCAAAGTTAACATTAAGTTATCGCAACTATGGTTAACTCGCATTCTTACTAGGTAGTTTCTGTGCGAAATATACAGCGTGTCTCCTGTAAGGAATCAAGCCGGCACGGGTTGATAGGTGAGGACCATACCTATCTATTGAATCCCCATGTGTGTAACTATGTTCTACGATTTTTATAGTTAGGAGTTGTCGTATTTTTTGATTTTGCCAATTTGACACCTTATTAAAAAACCCCCTGTATACAAAACAGTACTTTCTTACTTTCCTTCCATCGTCAATGATTACAGTACAACTTAAACCTGATTGCTTTACTGTCATCTGAGATGATAGACGTCAACTGTTCGACATCACATAGATTACCGAAAGCGGGGATAAGCTGTTCTATCTTCGTTACGACGGGGGTCCGCGTCCCGGGGCGGGCGGGCGGGGCGGGGCGCTAAGCCTGTCACGTGACGATCAATTTAGAGTTACGACTTGAGATCCGACGACTGGAGCTATCTGTGCCTTCTTCAAAGGACATGCAAGGAGCGGGACGAGAGCGGATGAGGGCGGGTGGGATAGGTTTCTTTCACGTCGTTCTGGTGGGTTTATCAAAGGGGCCTTTTGAGGGGAAATGTGGTATTTTCAAAGGCGAACTTAACTTGTTTACATGATTTGATATGATCGTACTGATCAGTAAAAAAATGCATTTCAGGATCGTTATCGCTGAAACTCATTAGAATTATATTCATTTGCGGACTTACTTTACTAAAAGGTTGTTACCGGCAAACAAGCACTTCAAATTATAATCTATTTGAATGCGGGCAACTCTATTACAAACTAGACCAATGGTAATATTGAAATTGCTCGAACATTAAACAGTAAATTGTAATTACACGAAGCACCTAACACGACTGCGTTGCAGTGTGCTGTTACAGGGCGGGCAGACACAGCAGCGCCGCCATTAGCACTCCAATAACAACGTTTAGTACTGTAATAACTAAACTCAAGTAACGGAGTAAAAATTGACTCGTTACTCCGCTTATTACACTGAAAGAATTAGAACTCGAAGCATTGAACAATGTCTTTGACATACAACATTATTATCATGAAAATACTTTGACCTGGCAGGTCTAGCATATGTAGAGGTAGTTCTGTGACTGAGAGTCTAATTAACCACACTTTATACCCGTCTCAGATCTAGTGGTTCTACTGTATTACTTTAACTATGCTATAATGCAGGTATTATTTTGATTGTAATTAATATAATATCGCCAATTAAGCCCGCAGTTAAAGCTATGCCCCAGTCTATTTAATGAAGAATAAATTAATATGCCGAGAGTATTATTTTTAGTAGTGACTTTCCAGTGTAACGGTAAACATACTGCGACTTTGTTACACAATAATAAATATATACTTTATAGTATTTGCCATGTAATATACTTATAGGCAAGGTGTGAAGGCTACAAGAGATAATCAATCAACTTACGCAATTTTATATTACCTATGCACTAAAAAGAAAATGCATTTTCATCAAGTAATGGAGCAATCTTTAATTAGTAATATAATTTTGAGGCTCATACATGCAGAACCCGTAAATTTGTCTACCCTTTTCATACAGTCAGGCGCAAAAGTATGGGCACTTCTGGAGGACTTGGCTTCGGTGACTCAATCACGCTCAACGTTGAGATATTTTCCTACTTGATGTTTGGTTTTATTCAGAAACCAAGAGTCAATCTACTTTATATTTATCTTTAAAAAGTATGTTAACACCAAGTGTGAATGTTGTACTTACTTTTAATTTTGTACTCTGAAGCTGTGCCTTAAATAAGTAAATAAATTAAAATAAAAGTGTTTAATATGGTTTTCAGTACCTATTCCAGATTCAATACCACGTGCCACCTATCAACCTAGTAGATTGTCAATGACTTTAATAAGTTACACTTATATCACCAATTTTGCTTATCTTTATTGGATTTTCTTTATGAAATATACGAGGAAGTCTTATACAGTGTGAGACACGTTAAAGTGTACATATGAAAATAGATGAAACTAGACCTATTTTTATCGACAAAAAAGAGGTCAAAAAATTTTTGATTTTTTTTTTAATTTTTTATAGATTTTTTTTTCTTCTAATTACTTATTGCAAAGAAAACGTAATAACTTTTAAACTAAGAGGTACATCCTGATAAAATAAAAACAATAATAATGCTAAATAATAGGCGATACTAAAAAATTACATAAAATACACAAAAAAGGCCAACAAATAATAAAAAATAATACTTTTTGAAAAAAATCTGCTTTTAAATTCATGTTTTTTTGGTTATTTGTTAAATTTCTCCAAAAAATGCCCCTATAACCGGTGGTTTTTATAACTTTGTATTGATCTCTATCGTATTACCTTCGTAAAACCAAAAATCGCATGTCTCTATCCCTATCACAACGTTTGCAATGATCGTTTGAACTAAGCCTCTCCGGGCGCGCCATTCAACGCTTCGTTAACAACGAAACTGAAAATGGCTCTAGATTTGTAATTTTGATAAAAACAAGTTAGGTTTCAAATAAAAACAAAAGATTTCGAAGTAAAATAAGCATTTTAGTTAAAATTAAAATTGTCTCTACCTGTAACGGAGAATAATGTTGTGGCAGGCCTTTGTTCAAACGATCATAGCAAATGTTGTGATAGGGGTAGAGACATGCTATTTTTGGTTTTACAAAGATAAAACGATAGAAAATAATACAAAGTAATAAAAACCACCTGTTATGGGGGCATTATTTGGAGAAATTTAACAAATAACCAAAAAAACATGAATTTAAAAGCAGATTTTTTTCAAAAAGTATCATTTTTTATTATTTGTTGGCCCTTTTTGTGTATTTTATGTATTTGTTTAGTATCGCCTGTTATTTAGCATTATAACTGTTTTTATATTATCGGGATATACCGCTTAGTTTAAAAGTTATTACGTTTTCTTTACAATAAGTAATTGGAAGAAAAAAAATTCTATAAAAAATTAAATAAAGTCTAAAAAAAAATTTTGACCTCTTTTTTGTCGATAAAAATAGGTCTAGTTTCATCTATTTACATATGTACACTTTAACGTGACTCACACTGTATTTGCTTCTGAGTGTACAAAGGACGAAAACATTACCATGTATTACAGGACCCACTCATATTTTCAAATTGCTCGACCCTCCAATTCAATGCTCACCTACGAAATGAATACCGCTCAATCGCTCGCTAGCCTCGTCCCGCGATTCCGTCTACAATCAGCTTTTTGTTTCGGGTAGTGTTGTTTAACAAACCTAATTAAGCACAATGGGACACTCGAATATAAGCTGTAGCTGACATTGTTGACCTGGCCTTTTTGTTGATGACCTTTTTGTCAACTTATTATACTTGATGCAGGCACAAGGACATAACAAAAGCTTCACAAGTAGCTTTGTACCTACTTATTCGTTTATTTTTACATATTATTTTATATATCTACTTGCACTATCATGTATTTTAGGTGTTTCGTAGTTCGTGGAATCGGTTACGGTCCTTGTTTTATGTATTTTGTGTCTGTGGCTAAAAATAATTCGTTAACGTACTTTTTAAAAGGTCTTCCCACTAAAAGCCGGGACAGGTCGCATCACTATTCAGACAACCCTTCTCTCATTCGAATGCAAATTGGCCTTTTTCTAAATTGCTTTATTAAATCGAAACGTGTTCCCAAATAATTCGGCGAGATACTCCGCTCGGGCGGAAAAAACGATCCGCCGTAAATTTACTGTTTATATTAAAAGACTTTTAATTAATTTGCGCTGTGATACCGAAATACTGCGAGGATCCGAGCCAAATTCAGGCGATAGATATTGCGGGGCGGAGTAGTTAGTCGTGTATTCCGATGAAGCCTTTTATTGGAATTGTTTATTTGTTTTTAACGTTCCTCTTTGATTTATAATTGTTTGCTTAAACCTATCGTTCTGAAATTGATTTATTGAATTTTGTTTGCAGTCCATCGGCTGTTATTGCTAAAATTTATGCCAGTTATTGTAACAAACAGACAAACGGATCTACTATATTTTTGTCTGATAAGTATAATAATTAATTATCATTGCGAATTGTTTCTACATATAGTGTCAGTAGGTATCTGATCTTACGTTGTTTTCATTTTCACCTTAAGTGACTGAAATTTTCTTGCAGTTTATTTTAGACTTTAGTGCATTAGCTTAAAGACGGAATCGAGTATTTCCATCTATAGTTAAGAAAAGAACAAGAAATAAGCCTACAGTTATCAGAGTGTGACCGGTAGCTGAAGCTCGCGTGGCTGAAGAGTCGCGTATTACCAAACTATGGGCGGTTATTTCAGTAATAAACTAAGGAAGTTTATTTTCTGAAATATTTAAGACAACTCGTCTGTACCTACTATAATAACTAAGAAGTCCATTAACGTTTTATGTGAAAAAAATACTGAAGATCAAACAATTATTTGCATCTAGTCTCTTGAACATAAGTAGTCGCTATAACCGAAAAAACTTGACGAAATGTACGCTTAGCGCTGAATGATGCTCCTTATTTCCCTACAGTCATTACATTGACACATATTTTGTGTTATTTAATGTACCTACTCATATTATTGCTGTCCCAAGCTTCAGAGCTTATAGGCGTAAGTGAGTTAGTAAACGCGCTGTAGCAGGTGGCCCGTGACGCTGACTGCACGAAACGCTCTAATTTATCGCTATCGACTTTAATTCTGGACTCGCGCTCTTAGAGATCCGTGCTCTGGAATCATGTACAGTCTGTAGAGTGTATTATGTTATTTTAATGAATAAATTCCGCATGAATTTGATCTCGTTACAAAGAAGGTTGGAAAAAGGGATTGTTTTGCCGTATTACATGCACAAAGCAGAAACTAAACAAGGGTTTTTATTAATACCCATGTCTGCCTGAAACTCATAGTTTAAAATATTTTCTTCATCAAACCTACCTTCAGGTTTAAGCTATGTATTTGGAGCTGTAGGTCACTAACTGGATCTTATTATAGCAATGAACGTTCTTATTCGTAATCATAATTGGCCCAAAACATCTATTTATTTTAACAAAATATACTAGAGGTACTATATTGTTAGATGAAAATAAGACGAACATTAATAAAAAGAAAAGGAAAACGTTCTAACGAAAGTAAGTAGCTCACAAAGCTCTAAAAGATTTGTTCAACGTAACACGAAACGTTTGGAGAACATTGTCTTAAAAAGCGCGCGTGTTTAATTAAGAAGCGAGTAGGCACAGCGCGATGTCACACCGTAGGCCTGCGTCGTATCACATGGGCCTAGAGTACCTACCTAGACGATAGAATTGAGTACATTCAGTGTTGCAATGTCAAAATTACAACCAGAGTTCTTGTCAACTCGTTGGAAAAAAAAATCCCATTCAGTCACACCCTACTCGTTAATCTGTATTTTCTTACTGTCAGCTTACTTCATTATTTTTATTTATTACTTAGTAGCTTTCCGCTCGCGGCTTCGCCCGCTCGGAATTTTGTCTATCACAGAAAAACTTTAACACGCGCGTCTCTGTTTCAAAAACCGGGATAAAATCTATCCTATGTCCTTTCCCGGGACTCAAACTATCTCTATGTCATCAAAACCGGTTCAGTGGTTTAAGCGTGAAAGCAAGACAGACAGACAGACGGACAGACAGAGTCACTTTCGCATTTATAATATTAGTTTAGATGTATTTTGTACATTGTTTCTTTATAATGAAAGCTCTTTTATCTTGATATCAAAGGTATTTGGGAACAAGCTAAATTTGAGATTTATTAACTACTATCCTGCTATCGTGCTAACAACGAGTGAGTGAGACGAGCAAAATATCTCCGAAGTATTGTAAAAAATTGGCTGAAGGGATTGAGCTAAATCCTAGCGAGTCCATGAGCGGTCACATGCATACCCTATGCATGCGACCGACAAATTTTTCTATAATTTAATTTAGTCTTATTACTATTTTACTATTCTGAAAGTAATACAATCGATGTCATGAATCAAAATAAAAATAAAATGTCAATTTTAATGTCTTTATTTGTTTGGACTATTTAAATTAGTACTTGCAAATTAGTGGACCTTCTACCGCCTATGCACTGTGTTTGTAGTGTAGAACGTAATGAGCGGCTTGAGTGATATTAGCTGTTTGTTCTGCGACACATCTCAGGGAGAACAGACCGCTAAAACAAAAAGCATTCAAATCACGCACTGTTTTAATATTCTTATTATTATATCCATTGAAAGCACATAAAAACATATTACATTTTGTTCTGCGTTTTAGGTGATTACGAACTCTAAGTAAAAACTTAAGCCTCTTCGCAAACACGAGACAAAGCTACTAATTGCTTACAATTTGGTTAAACACTCTTGAATTAAATTACCATATTAATAATAATAATAAATAAATAAATATCCTTAGACATTTTACACTGCGCTTCTAGTCCCAAACTAAGCAAAGCTTGTACTATGGGTACTAGACAACGGATATAAACATACTTAAATACTTTTTTTTGTAAATGCATACTTATTATTATAATATTATAAACGATGTACAAATTATAATATGGATCGGATGTTTTTAATAAAAGGTTTGTCTATTATGTTCACACTGTGGTGCCTTTTGTGTCGCCGTGTCAAATCTCCTTAATTAATGAGCCTGAATGCGATACGTATTGATATATCGACGTAATGTGCGGTGATCTTTACATACGCGTCCCCATCTCTTTATCAAATGGCCTAATTAACTTATTAATTAACTTCTCCTGTTCGTCTATTCTTTTCCAGCGTCAAATCGATAAATTTCAGGTGTGTAAAAGTCACTGAAGTATGTTATTACCCACACACTATACTAAATTGGTTATTTTAATAACTGTTAATTGCCATGTACCTACCGGGTGTCCTCACTATATTTTATCAACATTGTTAACCTGTGTTACTTAAGGCTGCCGCGACACAAGCACAGCTTAGTGCAGCAGCCGCTAGATAAACAAACTGTAATTCTTTTGTTGGCAAATAAAATACTTTTTACTTTACTTTACTTTACTTTTACACTGTGGTGCGGGTTCTAAATCTCACGAAAACGATATTTTACTTTGTTAAAAACAATAGGTATAATAATTACATCAAACACTTTAAAAAAAGCCAATTTTAGTCCAGTAAGTTTATTAAATAGTTTCATAATGTTTTTAATTGATCAGAAAATACTTAATTTTATAATTAAATAATATAAATAAATAAAATGTTTATTGCCAATAAATCTTAATACAAAATATTCTTATAACTAGCGGCTTCTGCACTAAGCATAGCTTGTATCGCAGTAGCCTTTTTACGTTTTTACATAATATGTATTATCTTTACTTTGAGGTCTGGGAACACAATTCAGGCAATTTATTACTGTAGTTAGATTAAAATATAAAACGTGGTATCAAAAAAAATAGTTACAAGGCTTAAAATGAGGTCAATGTTTATAAAACTTACTCTATTAGAGATTACGAAGAACATGCCAAAAATTCATTAATAAAAATACCTACACCGTAGAACAACTCAGAAATAGGTTCATCGATGATATCTTTTATATTGTCTGTGTTTTTAAATATTGATAACTAACCAAAGTAGTATTTTTATTATTTACTCGTGTCCTGAATGCCTTTCTAACTTACGACGACCTCTGTGTGTAGAGTTAAGTGCGATCAACCGCGAATTAACTTCTCAACATTTCAGTTATGATTAACTTGTGAATAATGTAATCATAGAAAATCCATCACCCGTTGAGGGGAGTATCAAAATTAATAAGTTATTATGCCTTGTAATTATTTTCAAGATTTAGTTCCATACTCTCTCGAGTGTAATCGATAAGTGGCAGTAGCTCATGTTAAGACTTAATTAACACGGAGCCTTTAAAAATTAAAGGTCAACTTTAATTACATTTTTTCTGCTCCTAAAAGGAAAATGAACACAATTATTATTAGAACTTGTCAAACAGCGAGTCTATGAGCTTACTTTTATTTTAGTTAGACTTTACGAAACATCAATGTTTATTTACATAGTTAACTAACCAACACGCGCTGTATGTTGTGGAAAGGTAGACTTTTGCTCTTTGTAGTGTAATACAAGGAGCGGTCTGTTAAGAATTGGACTATGTACATATAGTTAAAACCACCTATAAGTATAGCGCTATTTTTACACGCTGTTTATCTGCCCATTAGTTGTTAGTACACAATTTTTTAATGACAGAAAGGCAATGTTTTTCACCAGATCTTTTGTCTTTCAGCCTTATGATTAAGTCAAAAATACACAATACATTATTTAAGTAACCTAATACAATTTGTCAATAATTGAATAATTCTAGTTACATTTGGGCCGCGGTAATTGAAGTAATTTTTCTTTGAAAGTCGTGTGCGTGCGACGCACGCGTCGGCAATTTGGAGTCGCGAAGTTCACGGCCGCTGCGAGTATTGCTCGCGAACTACGTGATCATTCCAATGCCTAATTAATTAAGGCTCTGCCATTAAGCCCTTTCATTGGCAAGCATTAGCTGTGTGAAAAACGAAAGTTACTTAGTTCTCATCAGGTTTGGTTTATAACTATAAAAGAGTAAGCCTTAACGGCACATAGCTCGAAGAGATGATGGCCGCTGGGGCAGAAAAGTTCTTGAGTGGCGACCACGAGCTGGAAGACGTAGCGTGGGCAGGCCTCCCACTAGGTGGACCGACGATCTGGTGAAGGTCGCGGGAAGTACCTGGATGCAAGCGGCGCAGGACCGGTCTTTGTGGAAATCCTTGGGGGAGGCCTTTGTCCAGCAGTGGACGTCTTTCGGCTGAAACGAACGAACGAACGAAGCCTTAACGTATTAATAAATTTATGAAAGAGCAAAAAACAGTAAGTACGCCAAAGAGCAATAAACAGTAAGTTCGGTTATAAATGATTAATGGACTTATCCGCAGAAATTAGTTTTTTCAGTTTTTAATATTGTTAGGCAGTCGATTATTATTAATAAATATTTCGTGCAGCGCATTACCACAGTATAAGTAACAGTACCGACAAGTTCGTAGTGTGACCTGTATGCTGAGTTTACTTATTTATAGGTCCTGTCAAAGGTAAACATCGAACTTTGCACAGGTTTCATTCGGAACTTAGGCGCTCCAACATCAACATCAGCTACCATACATAAACAATCACGCCGTAAGTCCGCTCTGCGTTTGCGTTGGCCTAGTGTAAAATATTGTACTATGTACAATATTATATTCTTCGGAGAAAGTTCTTGTTAATTAATGAAGGAAAATCAAGATACAAAAAAATACAGTGTGAGTCACGTTAAAGTGTACATATGAAAATAGATGAAACTAGACCTATCTTTATCGACAAAAAAGAGGTCAAAATTTTTTTTAGATTTTTTTTTAATTTTTTATAGAATTTTTTTTCTTCCAATTACTTATTGTAAAGAAAACATAATAACTTTTAAACTAAGCGGTATATCTTGATAAAATAAAAGCAGTAATAATACTAAATAACAGGCAATACTAAAAAAATACATAAAATACACAAGAAAGGCCAACAAATAATAAAAAAATTATACTTTTTGAAAAAAATCCGCTTAAAAATTCGTGTTTTTTTGGTTATTTGATAAATTTCTCCAAAAAATGCCCCTATAACCGGTAGTTTTTATTACTTTGTATTATTCTCTATCGTATTACCTTCGTAAATCGAAAAATCGCATGTCTCTATCCCTATCACAACGTTTGCAANTTTGGGCCAGTCTCCCCTATTGCAGAAAATAGTAGGTTAGGTTAGGTTAGAACAGTGAACCTTTACGCGCGAAGGCTAGCGAAGCGAGCGTGCCGCGGTAGCGGCCGCCGAGCGCTAGAATCACCTCTATTGTTAATTAATGATTTAGAAATTTCTATAAAAATATGAAAATTAATTTAGAACAAATTTTATATTAACTACCCACTAAACAAAATAATAACCACAAGCTAATATTTTGTATTTCATTCTATGCACCAATCAAATTGTTATGTAAAGAAATATTTTTGCCAAATGAAACATTTGGCAAAACATACTTTGCCAAACAATAATTTGCTAAACAATAATATGCCAAAAACGACATTTGCTAATTAAAAGTTTGCAATAAGTTGTTTTTGCTAAATGAGGATTTTCCAAATGAAAATTTGGGAAAAGTTGTTTGCGGTGTGATAATTTGGGAAACGTTTTTTGGCCAAACATTAGTAATCCCAAAAATACACAATACATTATTGTAGGTAACCTAATACAATTTGTCAATAATTGAATAATTCTGGCTACATTTGGGCTGCGGTAATTGAAGTAATTTTTCTTTGGAAGTCGTGTGCGTGCGACGCACGCGTCGGCAATTTGGAGTCGCGAAGTTCACGGCCGCTGCGAGTATTACTCGCGAACTACGTGATCATTCCAATGGCTAATTAATTAAGGCTCTGCCATTTTAAGCCCTTTCATTGGCAAGCATTACCTGTGTGAAAAACGAAAGTTACTTAGTTCTCATCAGGTTTGGTTTTCAGTTAACTCTAAAAGAGTAAGCCTTAATCACACATTACATAACGTATTAATAAATTTATAAAAGAGCAAAAAACAGTAAGTACGCCAAAGAGCAATAAACAGTAAGTTCGGTTATAAATGATTAATGGACTTATCCTCACAAATTAGTTTTTTCAGTTTTTAATTTTGTCAGGCAGTCGATTATTAATAAATACCTATTTCGTGCAGCGCAATACCACAGTATAAGTACCTAATAGTACCGACAAGTTCGTAGTGTGACCTGTAAGCTGAGTTTACTTATTTATAGGTCCTGTCAAAGGTAAACATCGAACTTTGCACAGGTTTCATTCGGAACTTAGGCGCTCCAACATCAACATCAGCTAAAGCTGAAGCTTGGGGTCATTGGACAAAATTCTACGTGCTCACGGACCAGGCTTTACCATACATAAACAATTACGCCGTAAGTCCACTCTGCGTTTGCGTTGGCCTAGTGTAAAATATTGTGCTATGTACGTACAATATTATATTCTTCGGAGAAAGTTCTTGTTAATTAATGAAGGAAAATCAAGATACAAAAAAATATAATTTAGCCCAGTAAATGTCTTGCACACTCTGTATTTCTTATTAGTTCTTATAAATACTAACTCAAATAATTACTTTATCATACTTTAATTATTTGCTCTCCCACATCATTGCAATATAGAAAGAAAGAAGAAAGAAAGAAAGAAAATAACTCTATTTTGGCAACAACAGATTCAGGCAACAAAGACATACACAAAAAAAATTACTAAGTTGCCAAAAAAGGTCACCCACTCAATAACATCTTGACAGTGTGACTGCCAAGACACTGATTTTCAGTGGGTGCCTTTTTGCAGCGCTATACAACATCATATTATTATAGAATCATTAGTTATGTTTGGATATAAGGTAGGTAAGGTATTCATGTAAATAGGTATCAATAAGCCTACTGCAACATTCTGCACTATGGCACTGCGTAAACACATCCAATATCCGCGTAGGTAGATCGCTCTGGACCTAAATCGGTATCATAAACAAACATTTGCGCTGATCCGGACACGTCACGCAGATTATGTAAATGCTCCGCCACGTCTAGGCACAGCCTCGCTACAAAACGCAAAATGACGAACTAAGTCTATTACGAAAGTCTGCGCACGAGGTGATCAGCTCGAGGCGCTCGAGCTGGGTTTATATTATACTAGCTGACCCGGCGAACTTTGTTCCGCCTTAATGGCAATAAATAAGCAGACTTTTTTTTTTATTTCGAACGGGATAAAAAGTATCCTATGTCCTTCTCCTGGCTCTAAACTACCTCCCTGACAATTTTCAGCTAAATCGGTTTAGCCGTTCTTGAGTTATAAGTGGAGTAACTAACACGACTTTCTTTTATATAATTATAGATTTATAGGAGTAGACGTGACTAATCTTGTTCAACAAGTTTTTCTCAGCTCTAGTCACGGTATATCTGACTAGATAATACGAGTATTACGCAAACTCTCAAGAGCTAGTAGAGGCGAAAAATAACTAGTTAGAGGCTTTTACATTCATAAGTTTCTGTGTCAAATATTTTGGTTTATAAAAGAGTCCAAATATTACAAGCGACGATTTCCATTGGAAAAACCTCATCTTAAATGTACAGATCGATTTGCTAACATCATAACTAATTTATACACCCTAAGACACAGTCCGAGCTAAAATTGTACGTAATTATACTGTAATACATAATTATTATTATGAAATACCGACAACAAAGTGCTTTATTAAATTTTCCAATTCAAGTACAAAACGCTAACTGTTGCCTAAAATAATACCCCGGCTGTTTACTTTCTAAAAATATCGTTAATTGAAGGGATTTTTTTCAAATCAGGCTCGGAGTGGAAATTATTTCAATGTTCCGTCTTTATTAATACCTCGATTGATCTCGATAATCTTATTATCTCAGTTGATTTATCCAGTCATGGAGAGAGCGATATTCGCGGAGTTTATTATCCCTAGTAATTAAAGATCGTGGAAATGCACGAACAAATCATAGAGTAAGAAAGGACACTACTAACACGTCATGTATATCTTTCATAATTAAACAATACATGCTAAGGCCATTAATTTCATCTTCTTCTTCTTTCGCAGTCCTTCACTGTTGAGGATCGCGACCATACCTAGATATGTAGTGTTCCTCCACAGACTGCGGTCATTAGCTGTGTGGACCGCACGATGCAAACTTCCGCCCACCGTCATCCTCACCACGTCTGACCATCTCGTCGGTGCCCTGCCCCGAACACGTCTGTCTTCCATTTGTCCCAAGATATATAATTGTTTCTCCAGACAATGCCTTGGAGACCGCATAATGTGTCCAAAGAAATAGAGAGTACGTTTTAGGCATATAGTGGCGAGCCGCGTGGTGATGTTGAGCTCTTTTAATATGTACTCGTTGGTTCGCATGGCAGTCCAGGGTATACGGAGTAATTTCCGCTAACACCAGGTCACATCTCTTCATGAATCATTAATTTCATACAAGGTTTTTTTTTATGTTTAAATTAAAAAATATAGTCCCAACGTCCCCGGGACACTCACTGACTGAAACTCTAAACTGTGTACTTGTAGAGCTTTTGTGTAGCTGAGCTTGCGAATGTCTATGTTTTAATCATTCCATAAAAGTAGTCAGGTCAATGCATGGTGTAGATTATCAAAGAATTTTGGCTATTGAGATATTCGACTTCTTATGCTATTAAAATTCTTCGAAAAGTACAAAGATTTATTTATTGCATTTCTTCACGTGAAAGTCTAATTGCGCAGTGACTTGTTGAATTGCCTCGAGCGCAAAGGGGATCGACTGCGAGGTTGGACTCCCGACATGGCAAGTTATAGCGTGAGCTTCTCTAAATATGCTGTGAGACACCTCTGTAAAAAACAAGGGACTAGAAATATCGCACAGATTTACCGAACTCTTTATTCCGAGAGGTTTCAAGGTAAATCAGGAACACAGGGCTTAAGGCGGAATAGTGATGTGAGAGCGGTTGATCCCTTGATTTCCTTAACGTTAACTTCGCGAGTCTAAACGATAAATCGCACGCGTTAACAACGCTACCTTTAGTTAACGAAATATGTTTATTTGTGTTTCAGCAACTCGTGTGCGCGCGAGTCAAGAACTTACCAACACTATTAACATTATTGACCTAACTAGATAATCAAATTTTGAACCTTAAGTAGAAGTCAATAAGAGTTTACAAAGTGCAGGTCAAAGGTGGTGTTAGCAAAGCCCGCAGGCACAATAAATAAATAGTAGTAGGTTGAAAGTTTCCCCGTCAGGCCAACTTCGCGCGTCTTTCCTTTGCCTCCGATTTTCCTTCACCTGCTGAATTATTTTCCTTTTTCTCTTTGTTTCGATAGTTGCCAACTTTTCGATGAGTCGAGAAAATATACGATTTTTCGACGCATTTGCATATTTCTTGACGGAAATCCATAAAAAAGTTCTTGTTTTTTACTAACCAGTGCATAATAATGATATTTGTAATAACATCATGGTCATGATCTTTGACTAAAATTAACAGTAATTATATTTATTCAAAATAGCGCTAAAGAGTTGCATCTCAAACTAAGTTTTTTAATAACTTGAAATATATAGAATGGAAGTGCCTAAGTTGGGTGGAATTTTATTTATTTATTTTTAATATCACTAACTCAGAATATATTCGTTCATACTAAATACTTAATACTCTTTGAAAATAAAAATGGAAATTAAAAAAAAAAAACAATTAAGCTGGTACCTATGATTCAACTCACGTTTTATATAATTCTACTTACATTTGACTTTTTTAAACTTATAATTCACAATTCNTCGTTCACACTAAATACTTAATACTTTTTGAAAAAAAAAAACAATTAAGCTGGTACCTATGATTCAACTTACATCTTAAATAATTGTACTTACATTTGACTTTAATAAACATATAATCCACAATTCAAAAATGTGAAATTTTCCAGTTGAAACATAATATTTCTCCCCCCAAAGTTATAAAAGAAACGGGATCTAATATATTCTCTAGCAAAATTAGATCTTGTTTCAAAGAGTTTTGCATGCAGGAATCACGATTTAACTGTTGCCTTAGCCGTTTGAAACTTGCGCATAATCGCGAACTTCGCCCGCGCGATTCAGATCACGTGTGGCGGCATCTGTCGCGCGCGCTAACTTGTTTTGCTCTAGCAGTTTGTTGCAGTGTTCCTGGAATCTTTAAAAACTTAAAAATAACATTACTGCATTTACCACTAATGTTCAGTTACCAAAAGAATTTAATAATATACCTAATATAATTTTTATAAGTAATGTTCGTAAAATATTCAAGAATCATTTATGCAGGATTATTTAAACCATGAGTTTAATAGATTAATTTCATTCTAATTTTTTAGATTCTTCGTAATATTAACAGTGTATTTTGATTCTGGTTTTTAACCTCTAAATTCCAACCAACGTTATTCGAATACGATTGAAAGATAATCGAAAACTAATAATCAAGATACTAATCCAACTCACAATCACATCTTACGGCTTATAGCTTTCGCCCCCACGGGGCCACCGAGATAAATAACCGAAAACATATTTGCAACGATGCTCAAATGTAATTTTGTGAAGCAATCTGTTCGGGGTATTACCGGCGGTATTTATTCCCGTGATCATTACGTGCATATCCAATCGTGGTGTTCGCTCCCAGAAAAGGGATCACATTGGTCGGGGGACTCCCCGGAGTCAGGTTGAGATTCTGTCCACCGCCGTTCCTTGGCCTCGCCTTGCTCCGCGCGCGGTCGAGACGTGGGTCTGTGTGATTCTGGTGTCGGGGTTATGATTCGATATTGCTTTTATTGGGGGCGGCGAAGGTGTGCCAGGATAATCGAGGTGTCACAAAATAGTTTTTCCGGCTCGTTTCGTGCGCCGGCTCGTGTTTGCTTGGCGAATGAAAAATACTCAGCCCTGTCTGCTGTCATTAACTGGCCGATTACCTTTTGGAAATGGCGTATTTGAGCTCATTTAAGTTGCACTTGACAAAGGTTTAATAAATTAAAGAGTTTGACCGAACATTTCCATAAGCAGTGTGGACTAATTTAACATTATCGTTCATGGAATGGCTCATTTAGCTCGCGCATTTTATGATTGTATATCAATCGAAACCGAAAGTTGAATTCTATTTTCGTTTATTCTCCTGGTAACATAGTAGGTAATTTATTCTTTAATGATATGAAATATATGTAACAATCATATCTATCTACGAGTAAATATACTTATTCAAGGCACCATAATCGGCTTGGACTGTAAAATTAATCACACATGATTTACTTAGGCTTTTTGGCACGTAGGTTAGTTATTCTGTAAAAAACAAAAAGTTTTCAGTGCCCTGTAGTGCTTTTCCTATTGAGGGAAAAAGGGAACAAACCCTACTAGGTATTGACATTTGAAGTTGTTATTTTTTCATAACTACTTAGGTGTCGGCCTATTTCATTCAGAAGGGGTCGTTCCAACAAGAGAGGGGAACAGACAAATTTTTACGCAAATATGTAAAATTCTGTTGTTACAGTAACAATTTATGAAATAGTTAATCCCATCAAAAACAATACTTGTCAAAAAAACCANCTTTAATTATATGAAATATCTGACAATCATATAGGCACCATAATCGGCTTGGACTGAAAATGAATAACTTAGGCTTTTTGGCACGTAGGTTAGTTATTGTGTAAAAACAAAAAGTTTTCAGTGCCCTATAGTGGTTTTCCAATTGAGGGAAAAGGGGAAAAAACCCTACTAGGTATTGAAATTGGAAGTTGTTATTTTTTCATAGTTAGGTGTCGGCCTATTTCATTCAGAAGGGGTCGTTCCAACAAGAGAACAACAAATTTTTAACGCTATATTTTATTTAACGTTAATCTTCTAGTATATAAAATTCTCTTGTCACAGTAACAATTTATGAAATACTTAATCACTAATCATAGACGCAAGTGTTTATTGACACGCTAACAGTTTGAAAGCAGGAATCAAACAAAGTGTCCACAGAAGCTCAAAGCTCTAAAGCTCGCGGCAACTTCGGCACTTCGCATTATTCTTCGTCAAAGGAAGTTTTTATGAAAGCAAGCTTCACCTGTCCGCGCGTGTCCGTAAAAATAAACCTCAAGCCACTGGACTTTTGTTACCTATTATTCTGTCTTAAATCTGCATTTTAACATAACTAAAAAAAAATGGGATAGATAATAATGGTAGGTACATGAGGACGCTTGAATTTACAGCACTGTATCTCTAGCTTTCTTTTTTCTCTCAACTATCATTAATCTGAGAAAACCTTTGTCAGTTCTTTACCTTGTCAATACGATTTTATTTTTAAATTAATTAGCTTTTAATTTCTAACATTTGATTGTAAAAAAATCATATACCTACCTATACATATTGCCTATACTATAAATCCACATAACACGGTGGTGTGGTGTTGGCAAAGTTGACAGAGTGTCGAAGTTCGCGAGTTGTCCCGAGGCCGCGGCGTCGTGACGTGACCTGCGCGGGAATGAGGTGCTAGGACAGGTGCATATTGGATAGCGTTCTGTTTATTTAGAGGTGTCGAATCACACACACCACGGCTTGCTGTGCAGAGGATTGACAGAGCGCCTGAGTCCCGCGGCGTCTCGGGGCCGCGCTCGTCACGTGACCCGCGAGAGGAATCACGCGCTACAACAAAAGCATTCACTATCCATAGTAAGGAATAAAGCTGCGATCACTATGTGCCATGTTGAAAACTGATCAAGTATGAGGTACATACATTACATAGTCTTTGTCCATCTTCTATATCTATAAAAGCGAAAGGTCACTGATTGACTGACTGACTCATCACGAAATCTCAGAAACTTCAAGTGCTATGAGTATTAAATTTTGCATGGGGGTTCCTTATAGAACGTAGGTGCTAACTAAGACGGGATTTTGTAAAATTCAACTCCTAAGGGGGATAAAACGGGATCCACGCGTACGAAGTCGCGGGCGACCGTTAGTAATGACGTATAAAGCTATTATAAATACATTGCTGTAATGCTAATGAGAAGGCAGCACTAAATTGATCTAGTAATGTAATCTTATTAAGCTTATATTGTTGTTTTACATTTAAACAAAAGCAGTCTACATCATTAGCACCATTCCTTGAATGTCGGAACAGTGTGCACGCGTCCCGCGCATCGGGCTTAATGTTGCATCCGTAATAGTCACCGCCGCGTACGTGCGCGACATATATTTGCATGTTACCTGAACCAGGATGCTCGCTCAACCAGTATGCTCCTTCATATCTTTCATAATTACTCGGTTACATAATACTCGCAGTTATATTCTGAAAATACCTGAAACCACGCGTTTATGTCTTTTACACTGTATTTTGCAATAAATAGTTTTCGAATAAAACTAAAAATAGTAGTTATTTTGTAAAAAAAAACCCTGAAATCTGTAGCATTTTACAGCATACCGTTACCGTACCGGTGCGTTTAATACCTGTTTCTAAAATTGTACATGATTTCAAAAAGGCGAGTAAAATCCAAGTAATGCGGCGATGTGTTTAAACCGCGATGTTTATTGTTGTTGGGCGCCGCTCTATGCCGCTCACGTACCATGAGGGCGCTTGGGAAACTCTACGCACCGGGACAAATACACGCGCGTTTTACAGTACTTACGTTTAACGCTGGACATACATGGTAAGTTAAATTGATTAGTTGAACTGACGTATTAAGAAAACTGACAGAGTTAAATTAATATTAACTTAAGATTTCACATACATACGGTCAGTTTTTGGATTCAGGACGTCAGTTAAACTGATCAATTTAACTGACCGTGAATATTTAACTAAAGTTAGTCTTATTTAACATGGTAATACGTAGAAAACCGTAGCGTTTTCCCCGTCTAGTGTGTGATACAAGCAGGGCGTGTGAAAGTTGGTAACTTGCTCAAGGTATAGTTTTGCTTGATTTTCAGGGATTCGAAGTTTAAGCCTGCAGTTACCGCTCGACCCGCGCACTTTACATTATTGAGAGAAAAGAAACGACCCTTTTGACAAAAGTAGAAATCCAAACAGTCTAAGCAGGAAATAAATTATTATTTCCATATAAAATTATTTCTATATTTTAGTAACCTATTGGGAATGCTATGAATGACATAAAAAACTAAGAACCTTTATTCAATTCAATTTATTTCCGATAATTTTTATTTTTTATTTTGTTATTGAAAAATCAATGAAATGCTATTTTCTTTCCTATAAGTACGTAAACAGTATCGTGTTATTATTTTTATTTCATACATTTTTATTGCAAAATTCGTTTAAATGCTAAAATGCACTTAAGTTTGATTTATCTTCAGAGTTATCTCTGCTTCGGTTTAACTTCTTCAGCAGTTCTCAATTGCCTATTTACTGAAGTTCTAACTGCAAACGTAATGCAATAACAACTAATTCATTAAAACTTGCAAATTCGGGTGGGCGAAGTTTTTCGCCACCAAAAGCAAACGTTCGCTTAATGGCGATAATTGGGCACGTGACCAACTCAGGCGCCGGCTCCGAGCGCAAACAAAGACACTTTCCGCCCACGCTAATCTCAACTTTATGTCCTTACGCGTTAAGTAAAAGATCACCACCACGTCCTAATAGAGTATACACCTCCTGCCCCTTTACTGTCCCCGCTCAGCGCCTCCAGTCCGCTGTCATACTATTCCCACAGCAGATAGTTGGGAAACTTTTGTTGGCTGTTATAAACGATGATTGAAAACAAAGACTATATTATTCACATTTCATCTGAATGAATAATTAACCCAAAATTCTCATGAAATTTTCATAAAGCTGAAAAACGATGGCAAGTTTATTAAACTCATACCTCAGCATCAAACTTTAGATATAATTAACAATTAACAGCCGCAATTAATTTTGCATAATGATCGTTCAGATCGGAACATAAAACTTCCGAACAAAAGTGAAAATATTGGAGAAGTAATAAAGAGACAAATAAGTAATCACAAAAACCCATAAAAATGAGAATTTCACCTTTTCTCGGGGTGGTATCGTGTACTTTACATAATAAAATAATGTTTCAGGGCGGAACATTTTTGCGTCGCCCTAATAGTTGTTTGATTCCAATTTCACAAAGCCAGGTGTAAGGTCTTTAAACTGAGGATTAAGTTATAAACAATAAGAAATTTTTTTCTATTTAACAGTCATAAGTTACACAACAAGTACCTTCTAAAATCTAATATTGATGAGTGCAGTTTATGCCCTACAGAAGAATGAAAAACTAAACATTTTATATAATCACTCGCAATGCCCTCTTACAGAAAACTGATTAAAAAATAATTTCAAAATTACTTTTAAACACTCTTTATCAGTTCCTTATGGCATACAAGTACCTCTACATGTCCCCGATGTCCCGCTGGTCGCTTATTGCTCAAACACCTTGGTCCCCGGAGCCTCGGGTGAAGTTAGTTAAGATTGTTTAGACGAGTCCTGTCGCGGCGCGTCACGTGGGACCGACTGCAGTTTATCGTATAGGACACTCCTCGTCGTTTCTGAACCCATAATCCAACTAATCTTTACACATTTTCCCATTGTTCATTGATCAACTTTATCATTTTCAATCATGATCACTGCCGTTTCAAATTTTTAGCAGAATCATCGTCTAGATATTTTAATTTTAACAATTGCTTGTTCAACTCATGAGTGCTGTTCATCCTTCTGTGCGTAATTAAAACAATTAATAGAACAGTTGAAACCTCGACAGCCTTAGCAAATACGCGTCCCGGCCACAACCGGCGCTTGTTATTCGCAATTAGCATCAGTCGCGCGATTTGCCGATAGTCGCCGCCATTGTTCCCAAGGTGCTCGTTGTTATTGTAGCCTAGCGTGTAAGTTTGGGCTTACATACAAGTAACTCTCTCAGAAACTGAAGCCTACTTAATAGTTGTTGCAATTCACAAAGGTGAGTGAGCTTTACATGTGTGGTGGCTCGCTACTGTTTGTTTTTCAAAAGTTTTGATTGACGTTACACTAAGTAGGTACACGTACACAAACAAGTATGGCTCACTCGCCTTCGTGAGTTGCAAGAACTATAATTATTATTATTATTGACGGGAACCCAGGCACACCTTTTTCGAGATACAACTGTATTTATTTAACTTTTCTAATGTTCGTGAAATTGAAAATTAAATAGATAATAATTATTATTTTGGTAACACTAAATAAATCAAAGAAATTAAATGATATAGAGTTTGTCCAGCTAGGTCATAATAGCGTTTAGTTAAAACTGTATTCGTTCCTAATTCCTTTATAGCGAAATGATTCCAGGCGGCCACGAGCGGGCAGCTGGGGCGATAAGGGCCCTTCCACACGCGCGTAATCAATCAACATCCAATACAAACGCGATAGGGGCTTGATTCGATTTGGTACGTTTTCTTAATATAAGCATAATAATAATAAGAGCATAATAATTTTGTTCCAAGAAATAGGTATCCTACAACTAACATTGTTCAGATCGAGCGGTTTGTTTATTAAGAAATTATGGAAAGTATAGATGAAGCTAATTTTATGTTTCTCAGCTCACTATTTTTTTAAGTTTTGCCTACTCACCCCTATAGGTAAATAAAAATACAAATTATTGTATATCTGTTTAAGATGCATTTTTAACTATGTGAAAAATCAACATATTCAAATCTGACTGAACCATACGTAAATATACCTGTGAATATACTAACAAATTAAATGTTTCACACTGATGTCCCAAGAGGAATATACAGGAAAATCTTTAATAATGCAACCATATGGTGCGCACACATTTACATGCACGAGTGAACTAATGCATCATGTTGATTAGAATGTAATTTTTGAATGCGTTTGGGCGTGCAGCGATATCGCCACCTGTCCAATTAATTCCCCCGTGCCTTTATAGCGTACTAATTTAATTGTATTCTGTGACCACTCAAAATAATAGAGAGATAAGCGCTTTAATTTTAACTTCATACCTTTGCTTACGTGCTTTTTCTTTGGTTTAGTTAGTATAAGCTGTGGTATAAGACACACGTGTGCGTCTGGCGGCATTGGATATCCAAGTGAAGGGCTCTCCAGGTACAATCAATCAGACCAGCGCAGGGGTGGCAGATCCAACATAATATCGTAAAGGCTTTCGGTAAACGTTGTCATCCCAGAGACTTATGGATGTGAGGACCTGTGAAAATGTTCAAGTTTTTACTCTTTATATCTTCTAATGTTAAATAATACTAACTAAATAAATGTCTTTAACCGTAACTATGCTTTATTAAACTGAGTACAACGTCGTAGCTCAATGCTTCAACCAACATACGGTTGGCAAGTGAATCCAAGTTCCTTATAAGCCAGTTAAAAGAGCTTAGGTTTAAAATTGAAATAATATTATGATGATAATTAATGTAGTCCAGTCAATGAATGCTTTAACGACGGTGTAGAAAGAAATCCGTGGAACACAATTTCTGACCTCGGGACTTTATTTAGACTAGTTAGGAGGTGAATTCCGCTAATGATCTCGACACTAAGCGATAGCGTAGGTACTATAGATAGCCACCCCTGTGATATGTTTAGATTTTGTTCGCTGAAAGTGGGTCAAGTGCTACGCTCGATCTACGCGTTGTCGCAACCGCGGCCACAGATACGCGCACCCCTACACTATCGGCAATCCGTCCCGGAGAAGTGTGCCTTAAACACTAAATATACCCGTATGCATACTTTCACGTCACCAACTAATTAACACGGTCCTTATCCCATGAGCTGAATTGACTCGATTCTATTGTCTCATGTTATTACCCACTTTTGCAGCCGCCGCACTGTTCCGTCCTTGTCCGTCCAGCCGAGTTGATCTACATCCCATTGGAAAAATGTGTAGACACCACACTGATAAGTACAAAATATTGATGTTGTTTCTTTACAAAATCTAATTTAGTTTTGAGCCAACATTCCGTGCCACATCAAACATCGCGATGCCTGCATACAATGGCCAAAGAAGAGCGCTTTGTCACCGCGCCTCAACGCAGAGCCTGAGTAACGCAAGGCTCACCATTTCACAGGTGTCCGTATCTCCGAAAGAAATGCCGGCAATAATTCACGTTATTACCATGACAATGGCGCCGAGCCGCAACAATTCCTGTCCATTGAGCGGAGTTCCCTCGTTAAGGGGAATAAATAAAGTGGGGGAACTCTTGATGCCTGAACGTTTACTCACCGCAATGTCTTGAGTTTTACTCATACCATTGTGGTCTCTACAGTCTTCGTAATAGGGTCCTCTTATTAGCTGTGTGAAAAGGATTTGTTGGCAAATCTAAAACGGCAACGATCGCGCCATAATTGCTTATAGTCCTTATATTTAGCTTCTCGCGGGTCCTTTGTGGCGCGATGCCGAGGCGATTTGTCGCGGGCGGCGACGCGACCTTCGCCGTAATTCGTTTGTGTTCGTAAATAGAGACTCCATTATTAACGAGTGTAGTTTGACANCTCGTAGTTTGACAGAAGATATGTAATGATTTGTTGAATGAAAATGAACAAACTTTTAACAATATGAAGGTATCTGTGACTAGCTTTACTTAGAGGACTTATAAAAGGCATCTTTGATTACCTATATATTTGCAAAACTATTTTAATGTGAAGATTTCACTGTAATTTCATAATAATATTCTGATATTTCTGAAAGATTTCAGGAGGAATATAGGCACTCCTATTAACTTAGTTTCGAAAGCGCTAGTTTAGACTGATTAGTGTGAGAAGTAGAGAGCAAATGTAAGCTGATAATCGCTAGCTTCGCTTATATTTACCTAAAACATAAATATAAATAAGTCAAGTTGTGTTATGAAATATATCATTCAATGTCGTCGTTCGTCCCATCCCAGACCGGGGTCCAATATCGAATTATGCAGGCACACAAACAGCCTATCTAGCCGCGTGCGATCTCAGATACGCCTTATTGCCCTGATCCTTGTATGAAATTGATTGGCCGCGGCCCACGACGCGCGCGCCACTTCGGAACTCGCGCCCGACCCCCTCAAGTGGGATTTACACAAGTCGATACTCGTCAGAAGATCTTGCGTGCTTTGGAAGTCAAGAGTGAGCCCACAGATTATGGCGCCCACCCAATTCCTAAGGAGAAAGATAAGCATAAAACTGAGCGTCATTGCTTGCTAAGTACTTTTTTGATTGTTAAGTTTTCTTTTTCTTACTTCCTTTTGACTAAATCGTGTTTTTGTGTAGTTTTACATATGAAATGAGCGAGAAAAGTTCTCGAGTGGCGACCACGGGCGGAAGACGGTAATACCTAATAATAAATATTTACATTTTGTAACAGTGCCTAACTTCTTTTGGTGTTTCGTAACCGCACTTATCAAATGCTTCAGTAGCACTTACGTTAATAAATGGTACTTGTTGTTTTCAAAAGAATATTAAATAAGAATAATAATATGTTGCAAAGAAAAGTTTGTATTGGAATGATGATGGAAATGACCGTATCTTACGTTATGGTCATTGCAGTTCCATAAAATATCCGTAAAATGTCACTAGTAAGAAATGCATAATCTCAAGTTTTTGCTGAATCGACTCCAATAACGTTAAGAACTTTGTTCTTCTTCTTTTATGGCGCCATCGCCCGCTGCGGCACGGCGGCACGCGTCTCGGGCCGTGTGAACCGCGGCGTCGCCGGGAGCCTGCAAATATAAAGTTTCAATATCAAAAATCGAGTGGAACGAGTTGCGGCCGCTCCGACAAATTGCCCTCATAAAAGTGAGTCGAGTTCACTCCGCGTTACAGCCTGCACGCGGCGACACTCCGCTCCGACAACACTCCAAAACCTACCTAAATTCTCGCAAATAAGATATGATTTCCGGCAGCGCAGCACAAGAATTCGTTTGACTTATACGTGCACTCGTATGTTCCTTGAGTTTATTTTATTCGAGTTAAACGAAACAAAATAAACTCTGAAATTGTAGATTTGTAGCTTACCCCGCCTGCATTGTTGCTCTGTTCACCTCTGAAGGCCTCATTACACGGAGTGCCTCCATCAGCGCCACGCCGACGTGCTGTTCCAAAGTTTCAATGCAACAGAGCCAATAAAGTAATCGTAGCATGAGTATATCGAGTCTACGTGGATTATTAGCCATAATCTGTAGCGTTTACTGAGATGGATAATTATTTCTTGACTACTACTTAGGCTGAGTTACACCATCCTACTTTAGCTTTAACAAACGTCGAAAATCTCAAACTCCATACAAAAAGCACCGGTTATTGTCATACTTACTGACGGTTAAGTAAGTAGGTGCAACTCAGCCTTAATTATTTTCAGCAGTAGTTTTAATATAAGTAACTATGATATAAGCTACACCAGCTACCTACACAGACTGGCGCTAACGAGCATTCGAATAATACTCGTAGCATTCTAGAAATATTAGACTACTTATTGCGGTACTCCTAAAACGTCATAGCCAGAAGAGTGCATCAATCCCAAACACACGTGGCCCGCGAGGGCGGGCGGGCGGCTGTGAAGCTTCTCTTGGTCGAGGATAAGTGGCTGTGAAACTTCAGCACGCCTATGTCACTCCCTGTTTAATTGGGAAACAATATTATTTACTAAAAATACCAACTGTTAAACTGGCATATTATCTGTAATGAAAAAAGGCGTGGAATGTAGTAGGTACCTTAATGAAGATGCTTTAAAAACTGTAATTTCTTGCAAATCTAGTTTTAGTCTGTAATAAAATAGCATCAAAATGGCTAGTGCAGTTCGTCCATCCACACGTGCCCATGTCGAGACGGGAGCTTGAATTCTTCCGCTGCATTAACATTCCCGGGCGCGTGCGCCGCTCCGCCGGCCGCCGCTTTTTTAATTATTCGCCCCGAGCTATGTGTTTCACTTACGCGCAGGAATCCAGCGGTTCTTAGTGTTGCCGGCGCTGAAACTCTTTATTATACTCGCATGTGAAAGGAAAGTGCCAGCCTATTAATACGATGGGACAAATGGGAACAAGAGTGCCTGTTAAGTATTTTAATCACAGAAATGACGTGTTCGTCACTTTGTAAATTATATGCCATACCTACTACAGGAAACTATTCTAATTCGAACTAATTTATATTATAAGGACTTCAGACACATATCTAGATACCTTTTCGGTCCTATTTTAGAAAGTAAATGGCACATTAAATATTAACTGGAAGATAACTCACATTCCCACCATTTATTTCTGAAAAATTGAGTAATCCGACCTCAAATCCCAAATGCACTCAGTGGGAATCACATCTGTCCCACATCCCGTCCCTAAAATTAGTTGGTTAATTTAACGCGCTAGTGTTAAACTCGGTTTGTTCAGCAAATCGACGCGTCCCCAGGTGGGCCCGCTCCTGCAATAATTGTCGCAGGCGGGGAGGGGGCACGGGAGGGGGGGGGGGGGGGTCAAGTGANCCAGGAGATTTATCGGTTGTTTTGCCGAGGAGGCCTTCGCCACAACATGTACCTACTATACCGGCGATAGATTATTTCCGTCTGAGATAGAGGGTGGTAAATATTTGAAGGCCGTGGTTTCAGTAGGCTTTGTTGGTAGACATTGAACATCGTATTAAAACATTTTAATTCCAGACAGACGAAGAACGTTTTTTTCAGATGATTTTAATTGACCTTTTACAAAATACTTATAAAGAGAAATAGTAACTTACAGAAATCATTGTCTTTTTGTCGTGTTTGTCCCTCGAAACTAACATCAAGAGAGGCAACCAGCATTGGCCACGAGTATAATGCCTAAGTATCTAGATTTTGTTCCAGCAAACATTAGTTACTTCCTTTGGCTGCTTGTTCCGGTTGTTCCCGTGTAGCCATTAACTCGTCCGCGGCGGAATAAAAGCGTTAATTGTGCCGGGACGTAAATCAGCCGCCGGAATGCGCCGCCGACTGTACGCCACAGCGCGGCGGCAACAGCCGCCGACAAATAACCCCGGCAGGAAGCAAACTACGAGCACGACACTGGATATTATTGCACCAGCGGACGTTCTGTCAATTGTTCTGTACAGTTCAACGAGGGGCCGTGAGCAGTCTGCTGATAGGTATGTATTTATCTTTTTTAAATTTCTGAAAAAACAGTAAACGTTGTTTTGCTATCCATACTTATTTTTGGTATATTTACTTTGGGTTGAGTAAGGAATGAATTTGGGTAGAATAACGAAATTATGTAATGGGTTGAGCTAGGAATACTAATTTGGGATGAGTGAAGAAATGGGTTGAGTTGTCATGGGTCGAATACGGAATAACCCGTTAAACTATATGGTCTACCATCATACTGTTTAAACCACTGTGCTAGACCTTCGTTGTTATTATGCTCACTCTTCAATCATCACAGAAAGAGACTGGCTGTTGCCGTCAGCCTGGGGCGCGCGCCCACCCCTGCGACACTTCCGAATTTCGTCTAAATTGAGACGAACATTCTTCGGTAATTCGTTGTGGGATGGTTAAATGTTAAATCTGTCTGAGGGCGGGCTCTGCGGCCACATTGAAGGCATTTTTTACCATAGACAGCCGTGTTACGCTCGCGGCGAAACATTTTCCGCAAGACACAAAATAGAAAACATAGATCTTAATTAACTGTTTTAAAAAGTTTTTAGTCGGTATTACGTATCCCAACTAATATTATAAATGCGAAAGTAACTCTGTCTGTCTGTCTGTCTGTCTGTCTGTCTGTTACGCTTTCCCGCTTAAACCTCGCAACCGATTTTGATGAAATTTGGCATAGAGATAGTTTGAGTCCCGGGAAAGAACATAGGATAGTTTTTATCCCGGATTTTGAAACAGGGACGCGCGCGATAAAGTTTTTCTGTGACAGACAAAAATCCACGCGGGCGAAGCCGCGGGCGGAAAGCTAGTTTGATAATAACTAAACAATTATTTTAACAAACGTTGCTTAAACTTCAATGAGACCGCACATAGATAATGTTACATAATAACATTCTAATCTATTCAACTCGACGAAGAATGTGTCAACAACTACATGAGCTCAGAAGCACCTACTCGATAGTGATCAGCCTGGATCATTGGTGAGGCGACTGGCTTCCTAAGCAGGTTGGAATGAAAGGGGGACGCTTATTGTAATAGGTAGGCACACGTGAATATTGTTTCTCAAACTATTTAAATTTTGGAAAAGGATTTGGATTCAAAGGATGACCAGAAAGTTGACGTTCAATACTAAAATTCAGATTCCTTAGATCTTTCATCACCCCTTTAACACGCCTAATAATTTTCTACGATTTTGCTTAGTTTAGGAGATAGACTTAATTTTGTGGTTTTACCTACTTTCCTTCCTTTATTTTATCTTCATCAAATTCAAAATTATCTTCTCAATTTCATCTCAAGTTTGAGAATCAGTGTATCCAGTTACCTCCGTGTCTCGAGCGTGTACTCGCGCGTGAAGGCGCTTTTGTTCGCGCTGTAAATATCGATTGACGCGCGCTAATTGGAGCCGCGACACTGATACTTTGTTTACTCCTTCACTAATGACACTTTTGTCTTTGCACGAGTATATTGGAAACACATACTACGAGTACATAATCACTCAATTTATTCTGTAGGCGGAGTTCGAAATAGATTTGATCAAAGTATGGAGCTGCTGAAACTTGCCAATCAAGTACAAACTTTTCCTTTGCGTTTTGATCAATGTAGGTATGTATATTATTTTGTTATAATATAATAAAAGCTTTAAGTCAACGCTGTGAAGTCAGTTCTTTAACTAAAATTGAATAATTCAACGTCACAACGCGGTCTATAAATGTTACCATCTTTTTGAAGGCGAATGTCAGATCTAGTCTACAAATCTAATGGGCATGACTTTTATTAGCACGTACTGAGGATGTAGAATATTTTTGAAACCTTAAACTTTTGGTACTACAATATTAGAACCGTTTATCATAGTTTATTCCGACCCACTCTGAATGAGCAACGATGTGCAGGGACGATGTAATGAGAGGAAATGTGACGCATCACGCCGCCGCCCGCCGCTGCCACCCGCCGCACGCTGAAATACTATGCCAATTACTCGCAGCATGTATTGCTCTGTGTTATGGTCGTTTCAAATAGGTTGTTTTGAGGTCACCATCAGGTACCTACCTACATACTTTTAATTCAATTAATTTATAAAAAGGATTTAAGTTACTAATATTTCCTTAACTTTTTTGAAGATATCAAAGTTGTAACTGTAGGTAGAAAAACAAATTAATTAAATAAAACTCTATGTAAAACATTACCAGTGACGCCTAAAGGTTAAGTTTGCTTTGACTGTTTATTAACTCAGATGTCTTATAAATCAAGTTGGATAACTTCAAAAACAAACGTTCTGTTTTTAATATACCAAATTCAATTCAAAACATTAACATACATAACGTCGACACTGTTTTATTTTTGTCATTCGCCCGAAACACACGTGATACGTCTGACTTTATTAACGGCACGCGCATCAGGTTACCTCTGTAATTAAGTTCGATGCCATCCAAACATCACAATATTATGTTAAATTGGTTAAATTAATCATCGAAATGTATAAGAACGTTTCTCTGGCTTCAGGTGTCGGGTGACGCGGATACGTGACGCGTTCGCACAAAGACAATTTCAGCATGGGAAATCACAAATGAAAAGCATAAAAAAAACTTCTCCAAGATTTCTTACTTTATTTAGTAAAAGTATCGTTTAAATTTTTAAACTCAGCGTTTCAATTGTTATATCAGTGGTATTTTGATATGTTTTATATCTCCAAACATTTTTTTAATAATTTATTTTGTAAATAGCCACGCTGCCAAGTTTAATATTATTGTAACTTCCTACAGTACTAACCTAGGGTGATGTAGATTATAGATAGTAGCATCACCCGATTACACGAAAATGTAGAACATCTGTGGTGTCTGTGAGATATACGTCATAATAATTTCAGTATCTTCAAACTTTATTTTAGTTCATTCATAAATCAATAGCTCTACGTAGGTACAGGTAACTCGATTTGGCGACTCGAAAACGTAACCTTTAAAAATAACTCGTTTTCTGCTAAACGGAAGAAACATCGGCTCCTTCGTTGAACTAGTTCTGTAAAGTTGCGCAGAGATGCATATTGAATTAGGACTCCATCTTTTTTTAAGGTGATAAAGCTTCGCAATTTCCACAATAGACGGCGCTAGTGCAGTATCGCGGCGACGGAACCCGCCAGGAAATTAAGCGACACTTGTACTCCGCCGCGTGATGTGACTACGTGTCGGCGCTATCAATATTAGGTGACGGTCGCCAATTTTTATAACATGAAAATTGAGAGGATTGCCATCGAATAATACAGTAAATACCCTCTAAGTTTTGCCAATGCATATTTTTAAATACGTAACTCTAAAATCATTTAAACTTACTACCTAAAGTCTAACCTACAAGCCGCCAATAAATAATTCCGCATGTAATCCGATCGATTTTAAGCTTTGTTTCTTAAGGACAGCTTTGTGGAATGCCTCAGGTGCATCCCTTATTGTGAAAGATTCATAAGTCAGCTCAGGTTTCACAAAATATTTCTGTGTACATTAATCTTGATGTTAATAGCCCTTAGTCATAATCTTAATAACTTCTTGATGTGAAACCCTCATTTTTTTTTTTATTAAACGTGTAAACATAGTAAGACTATCACAACGTAATATCTGTAAATACCTATGTTTCACAATAAATAATTTTGAATTTGAATATCGATAGCCGCTGTCGCAATATCCGACGGCAGCACGGCACTAGGACGCCCTCCCGGCAGCCGCCCCTCCCTCGCGACATGATCACTTCAAGCCCTTTGATTTCCATCAGGTAAATGTTTACACGGGCCAATGACGAAGACAACGAGGAAGTCGACTCGCGAGCGCTCCCGAGTGACTCCATTGGTTTTATGACCACACTGACGTTGTAGTAAATAAACTCGTAAAGATAACTTAGGGCAAAAGTGAACATATTTTTTTAAAATACTAGGTATGTAACATTTTTGATTTTGGTACTATTCGTATTTTGTTGTTTTACTTCGAAAAATTTCTCGTAATATTTAAATACTTGTATAGTTTTCGTTGCAAAAACATTTACATTATAAGGCAGGTGTTTTTACTTACCTACATGCCCATAGAAGAGAAATAAGAGATACTTTGTAGTCTTCTCGTCGCTCACTTATGTATGTGAAATAAAATTAGGCAAGTAGGTAGCGAATATTAGAAGAACATTTCAGTAGTAACTTTGAAAACAAGATTTATTCAAAATATGTACTAAATAGCAGTAGGTACTCGTAGTTGCTCCAACCGTAGATTGACTGGTAGGACACATACTATACCATTGGCAATGTCCCTCGTGTTTAAAATATCTTGATAATGGTATATGAAGGACAGGAGCAATATTATCATACTCGTATAAGAATACCTATAAACTCGTAGAATAATAATTTGAATTAAATGTTATGGTAACCTGGAAATGCTGGAAATGGTAACATTTACCTATTCCACCTACAATTACTCTGAAATTGATCAGAACCATCTTTGAAGCAGATCCGAAGATCTCAATCGATATGAACCCAGCGCTAAAACTTCGTATACAATTTGAAAATGCTAGATAAAATTTTTGAATGATTTCTAGTAAGTACTTGTGCGCGACCAATAAGACCACGCGCCCACTAGGGATGTCAAATGTCATATTAAATTTCAGTCCGAAGCTACGTGCATATTTAATCAGGCAGTTATGTGCCTAGTTTGGCAGTATTATCTTGTGCACGTTTTATTTCTTACTGGTTAAGAAAGTTAATTTTCCGATGTAGGAGAAGTTGTAAGCTTTTTTTTTCAAAAAGCTTACGATGAACTTAGAGATGTGTAAATGCTGGTAACAAAACTGCCTCCGTTGGCTATATCGCGAGGTTGGCAACTCTGGTTATCATCGGAGCTACAAGTGCCGAGTCCTCGCGCTCAGATTTACGCGAAAAACTGACTCCGGCGCGGCCCGGCGCGGCTCCATCGCCACACCTCACACGACACGAGTTTATGATATTGCTTAACTGTACTAAGTCAATAGTAATTGCAAGTTCACAGTTTATTACACTACTATCTTTTTCCCGTGGTTTCACTCCCATGAAATTTAATTTGTAACATATCGTCATAAATTATAACCTATATGTTATTCTGAGTTATAAATGTCAACGTGAAATTGTAAACTCTGTCAGTTTATAATATGTGTAACGCGTTAGATTGTAAACTAACAGTGGGTTAGGTTAGGTTAGATTGTAAATTAACTACGTCAGATTATAATCCGACGGAATTCACAATTTTACGGTGACATAAAAAATAATACTGTAAAATTTCATCAAAATCAGTTCAGTTTTTGCGTAAAAGAGTAACAAACATGTTAACATCCAGACATCCATACAAACTTTCGCATTTATAATATTTAATAAGATTACTAGGATAGGATTTATTAACTGGCGCATACCAACCTTACCAACTGAATAATACTTTAGATCAAACATACTAAGACGTTTTACACATTGAAGTTCAGAGAGATCCACAAGTAATTTGCTCTTTAATGTAGGGTAAACCGTATAGCTATTGCCCACTTAAAGATTTCAAACACATTGAGATGAAAAATTAAAGAAAGTATTTGAATTATTGACCATTTATGACTTTTTTCTTATAACTCAATAAACTGTTAAACAGAATATTAACAGTTTTTAGTTAAAACTTACGTAACTTAGAAAATATTGAAATAAATTTAAAATCCTCCAAAAAGTACAGTCATTGCCCATTACTTGCACTAATTGCCCACATCAAAGCACAGTAATTGCCCAGTATCTTAGAACAAAATAAACAATTTTAATATGACAAAATAGGCTTTAAATAAACAAAACAAAACATTAAGCTTAAATACTAGTAGTGCAGTCTTCAAAATTTCAAATTAAATTGCGTTTGGCCTTATTAAATATTATTATATTATCAAATATTTCTTGAGCTGATGTTGATGAGTCAGAATCGATAGAGACAGAATCATCTACTTCAAAACAAAGATGACGCAAAAATTTGAATTTTATATGTAAAAATATGTATTTATTTTTTATCTTCTTTGATATCAGTTCAAGTGGTTGCTCAGAATGTTCAATTAACTGTTGGTTATTCTTCCCTAAAGTTGTATCTATTTCCTTACAATTAACATTTTCACTAGTAGATTTAACGAAGGATTTTCATTTTTTGTATTTGCGTTTGAATTTTTATCATTTTTTTCAAGCCAAACCATATTTTTCAGCAATTTATCTTGTAGAAAAATTGTTGGATACATCTTGTACAGCTTCGATCGCTTTTTGCAAAAGTTCTATGCTATATTGAACTTTTGGAGTCTTTGGCATACTGAAAATGAAACATTAAAAGCCACTTCAATATTTATGCCTGTAAATTGCAAAGCAACTCTAGCAATGAGTAACTTAAACACTGCTACTGCATGGTGGCAACACTCTAATAATAATTGCCCTGGGCAATAACTATACATCAACATATGGCAATAACTAAAATGATGGTGGGCAATAACTAAAAATATACAGATTTACGTGCAGTGATTACCCACCGTTAAAATGACCGTTAGAAATCAAATTTTATCAGTTATTTTCATTGATAATGGAGAAAACACTCACAATTTCATCATGACTATACACCATTAGTTGAATATTAAATAACTTACAAAAAAAATTAACCTCTAAGCAAGTAATTCCTTAGTAAAATTGTTAAAGTCTTTACCTGTTTCAGTAACATTTTCACCCGTCTTGACAAAATCCGCCTTAACTGTTTTTTTTTTCAGTGTTTCCTATTGTAAATTTTAAATCTACTGTACATTGATCTCGGAGCCATCTACTTAGTAAATTCAAATCTAACTAGAGTGATTCAAAGTCCTGACAATATTATTCTTAAAGCGGGCAATCACTACCAGTGGGCAATCACTCTCTGGTTTACCCTACTACTTATTTATACGACTTATTAGTCACTTTTCTAGTTTTTATAAATTAACCACTTCTTAACACTTAGCTGGAACAAATCTGTGTGTAGCCATAAAATCAATACGGTGTCAGCCGGATTTGAAAGCTTAAAGATATGAACCTATGTGTTTGCTCATTCCAGAACTACCAACAAGTGATGTAAATCTTCCCAAGTTAGGAGTAATCTTATGTGAATAACTTTTGGTTAATCCCAAGCGAGAGCGCTGCAGCGTGATAATGGAGTCGCGACCAGCGCTGCAATGTCCAAGTTATATTGCGTTCGGTATTTATTGCGCTCACCTGTCGTCCGTGACACAAAATATAACAGAAGGTAAACTCATGTATGTACCTCGCTTTGCATACCTCTCTCGCTCGCACGCTCGGCCGTCGCGCTAGGGTTGTCTTGTCATGTGTTGCGTTTATTTCGTTGTGATAGAAAAATGTTACTCTTAATATTATGGAAGAGAGACAATAGATATCCACGTATACTTATGCAGTTATATTTAGTATGTTATTATNAATTTTCCACCCTTGGGGGTGAAATATTTTCTTCAAATTCGCATGAAACCACCCTTTTGATAATATCTATTCAACAAAAAAAATAATCGTTCAAATTGATTTATAATCGGCGGAGATATTGCGTATAAAAAAGTTCATCCCCAATTTTCCTCCCTTGAGGGTTGTTTTTTCTATTATTAAATTTAAATGGGACCACCCTTGAGGTATTACCTATACGCGGAAAAAAGATTTGTTCAAATCGGTTCATAATTGGCGGAGATATCGCGTAACAAACATAGAAAAAAAAAACATACGGGTCGAATTGAGAACCTCCTCCTTTTTTTGAAGTCGGTTGATAAGAGATACTTTGCAGTCTTCGCGTCGCTCACTTAGGTATGTGCAATTAAATTAGGCAAGTAGCGAATATTAGAAGACTAACATTTCAGCAATAGGTAGGTACTCGTAGTGTTTCCAACCGTAGATTGACTGGTAGGACACATACTATTTGATACTATACTATTGGAAATGTCCCTCGTGTTTAAAATATCTTGATAATGGTATATGGAGGCCAGGAGCAATATCATACTCGTATACAGAATACCCATAAACTCGTAGAATAATTATTTGAATTAAATAAATATTATCTCAACGTGAAAATGCTGGAAATGGTAAAATTTACCTATTCCAACTACAATTATTACTCTGAAATCGGTTGGAATCATCTCCGAAGCAGATCCGAAGATCTCAATCAATCTGAACCCAGCGCTAAAACTTCGTCTACAATTTAAAAATGCTAGATAAAAATTTTAGATAATTTATAGTACCTAAGTAATTGTGCGCGACCAGTATGACCACGCGCCCACTAGGGATGTCAAATAATGTCATATTAAATTTTAGTCCGAAGCTACGTGCATATTTATTCAGGCAGTTATGTGCCTAGTTTGGCAGTATTATCTTGTGCACGTTTTATTTCTTACTGGTTGAGAAAGTTAATTTTCCGATGTACGAGAAGTTGTAAGCTTTTTTTTTTTTTTTTCAAAAAACTTACGATGAATTTTGAGAAGTGTAATCGCTGGTAACAAAACTGCCTCCGTTGGCTATATCGCGAGGTTGGCAACTCTGGTTATCGTCGGAGCTACAAGTGCCGAGTCCTCGCGCTCACATTTACGCGAAAAACTGACTCCGGCGCGGCCCGGCGCGGCTCCATCACCACACCACACACGACACGACTTTATGATATTGCTTTACTGTACTAACTGCGAGTCAATAGTAATTGCAAGTTCATAGTTTATTACACTACTATCTTTTTCCCGTGGTTTCACTCCCATGAAATTTAATTTGTAACATATCGTCATAAATGATAACATATTATTATATGTTATTCCGAGTTATAAACAATAATACTGTAAAATTTCATCAAAATCAGTTCAGTTTTTGCGTGAAAGAGTAACAAACATGTTAACATCCAGACATCCATACAAACTTTCGCATTTATAATATTTAGTAGGATTACTAGGATAGGGTTTATTAATTGGCGCATACCAACCTTACCAACTGAATAATACTTTAGATCAAACATACTAAGATGTTTTACATATTGAAGCTCAGAGAGATACACAAGTAATTTGCTCTTTAATGTACTACTTATTTATACGACTTAATAGTCACTTTTCTAGTTTTTATAAATTAACCACTTCTTAACACTTAGCTGGAACAAATCTGTGTGTAGCCATAAAATCAAAACGGTGTCAGCCGGATTTGAAAGCTTAAAGATATGAACCTATGTGTTTGCTCGTTCCAGAACTACCAACAAGTGATGTAAATCTTCCCAAGTTAGGAGTAATCTTATGTAAATAACTTTTGGTTAATCCCACGCGAGAGCGCTGCAGCGTGATAATGGAGTCGCGACCAGCGCTGCAATGTCCAAGTTATATTGCGTTCGGTATTTATTGCGCTCACCTGTCGTCCGTGACCCCCGCGCACCCCGCACTCGAGCCCCCCGCTCCTCTGTCATACTCCTACAGTAATGCGAACACACGTGTATGTGTGTGCCTCATCCTTGTTCACAGTTTGTTCAAAGTTCGCCTCTTACAATTTGCTCAGTGCAGCGCACTGAGTCCCTGATCTTCTTATAATAATTACCAGCTATGATTAGATCTTCCTTGAGCCTTTGGCCCACTTTGAATTGAGGCCTCTGATATTTCTTTTACTTTATTGAAACTCACATGTCATTCACTGAAAAAGGTTCAATCACCTCCGACCACTTTCATTAAATCAGGTTTATTGACACATTTCCTACCAGGTAAGCAAGATTGATTAGATTATTATTCTGAATGACATGAATTCGGGTAACGGGACATTTTTACAAATATTTTAATAATGTTTTATGTATGTGAGAGTGTACATATATACATTTTTGGACATGTGGGCAAATGTATACAGTATAGAATCAACTAATTCATGTTCGAAACAAGATGAATACAAACGAATTCAAGCAATTTATTCATACTTAGTAGAAAATCCATGGAATTTCTAACCAGTATTTTTTTTAATTGAGTATTTTTTTATTGTTCTAGGTTACGCCATAATTATGCACACAGTTCATAGCTACTTTATTGCTTATCAGCCTGTATAACGAGACATACTTGTTCGTATCTATGTTTCGATGAAAAACAAACAAAGACGAGGAAAGCAGCGCACGTCAATCACCCGCCCGTCACATGTTGTTTGCCTTATCTGCTTCTATTACAGGCCACGGCGACCCTCCCCGGCCCTAACATCATTTGGATTACAGATAATAAAAACACTTCACAGCTATTCTCATACGTAGGTATAGCTTAATCTATAAACGGTCATACTGTTTGAGGAAATTGAAAAAGAAACTGTATGTCTTAACACGCGAGCTATTGATTTATTGGATTAAGTCGACTGCTACACCTCATTCGGAATCCCCTCGCCCCATTTGTCTCGCACACAAACTCGGCAGGCAAGGAGGCTTGACCTCCCATTATCTGTTTAACTTTTCACGCACGTTTGCCAAACAATTGGAAACAAGTAAATCCTGAGTACGTGCGTTGGGCGGATTTAAACTTATATTGAGTTTTTTCGAGTCGATCGAGTCCAGGTGCGTGCCGCGTGACGTCACACGCCGCGCTCCGCCCGCCTCGCTGCAATCACACTTCACGGGTCCACTCCATTCCGGCTACTTAATACTAATGTGCACTTGCCGATTAATTAAATATTTTCAATTTTTGTACGCCTACTGTTACTCTTCACAGTTACTATCTCGTAAATAAATATCCGACTTGAATTGTACTTCGTTGTTGCTTTTATAGCACAGCAACTTATTCAAATTTCAAATTAGTTTTACTATCTTGTGTAACATTATTTTATATCTTTTATCTTTTTGATTATCTTATTTTTCTCTTGCCCCTCGGCAAGATGTTCGGTGTAATATGACCGAACAAACTGAATCAGCGCACTCGTTCGCGATGCATCGATTTTACCTCAAATAACAAATTAGTGCAAATCACGGAACCATCGCGACCGGGTGCGCTCATAACATTTTTTAACATTTTAACATAACATTTTAACATAAGTCTAACTTTTTTAACATTAATGTGGAACAGTGAATAGAACAATATTTTTAACATACAAACTCTTTTAATCCAAACATTCAAACCCTGAGCCGCAATACTATTTGTNTGAGCCGCAATAATGGTCACGCTGTGGCCGCCGCCGCCTGCCGGCCGGGGCGCTTGACGACAGGCACAGCTGCGTGGCTCGTACTATGGTACTCAGTGCGCGTTGTGACAAACGACGCCCGCCATACAGAATGCGATAATTAAGCGACAGTCGCTATTGCAAGACATTTCATAATATTTATCAACTCTCGGCGAACATACTTTAGTGAGCGCGTAAAAAAATTACATTAAATGTATGACGGATTGTACAGCGCCACTAGCGCAAACTTTCAAGAACTAACACTATACTGTTGTCAGTTGTCTTTTCATTGACCTATTTCATCCACCAGGTGGCGCGCGTAGTATGGCTTCGCGCACTGCGCGTGCGCTGTCTGACGGCGCATCGTCTACCGGCCCGCTTGGCGCCGCGCCCATACCTTCGCTTGGCACTCGGCGCCGCGCCCGTGGCTCGTACGCGCCCGCGGCCTTCGCCCGATCCACACTGGGACGACGAGTTCGTGTTCGAGTGAGTAGCACTAACGCGTTGATAGTGACGCGATTACTAACCCACCACCTTCCCATGGACCCACCTTGCGGTTATACTAGCCGAATCACGGGAGTTTTGCGCGGAATTGTGGCTGCCTAGGGCAGATTGCGCTCCACCGTGTCACACTTCTTGACTCTCCACAAGTATGGCTGCTCGTCTGGCGCCGTGCCCGTATCTTCGCTTAGCTCTCGGCGCCGCGCCCGTGGCTCGTACGCGCCCGCGGCCTTCGCCCGATCCGCACTTGGACGACGAGTTCGTGTTCGAGTGAGTAGCACTATCAGAGTAAATACAAATGAGTAGGTCATCTTCATAGAAACGCACCGAGCGCGGTTTGTATGTGAGCGCGCCAATACGTANCTATTTGTAAAGCTTCAACAAATTGGATTTCATCCCCCCTCTTAAAAATGAAACGGGGACCGATAATTCAATGTTTCCATTACATGAAAATGTAACATCTCCTCAACATCGCAAATGCACGTAAATTCATTCGAACGGACCGCTTTTCCGCAAACAAATCAAACTCAATATAAATTCGGTCGACGTAATGTAGGCAAATGTTGCAATTAGAGCTGTAACTGCGTTGTCTCACACGGTGCACGGTGTAACGATATAACGTGCTGCGCTCTACAAATTAGGGGACCAACACCCAAGTGCCGTAACGAGCTTTTGTTGCAAAAATGCAATTTCGATTTTATTTTCACGTGATTGTAGTTTAGTTTACTTTGTTGCTGTGTGCCGGGTAATGAAATGAGCAGGGCACGCAGGTGGAAGCGGCGCCGGCGGGAAGAACTGGATTTAGTTTTGCGGCGAGAGTGCATCTGCAGGGTAGAGCTTTTATTTAATACGCTGCCCTAACACAAATTCTCTTTTTAAAGCATTAAAACTTCTAAATTTTCAACGCTCATTATAATTATTTAAACAGCCGTTTCAACTAATCTGAACTCTATGTCCGAGTAGGTATTTGATTCAATTAAAACTCATAACCGGTCAGATCCATATGAACTTTTATTTACTAGCTGACCCAGCAAACGTTGTTTTGCAACTAGGGGTATGAAAAATAGTTTACGTGATATTTTCAGACTTCAAATCCATCTTCGGCCTGATCATCACTTACCATCGGGTGAGATACAGGCCCAGAGTTTTCTCGTTGTGGATTAAAATAAATTGTTTTTGTTTTTATGAAAATCTGGTAGAAAGAGTGAATCAAATTGTGAAGGAGGACTTAGTTCTCGAATGTACTTATTATAGTTGCAAAACTGGTTTCTTTGGACTGTGCTCAAGATAAATCTCAGCTCACAATAACTCAGCGCGAGGTGGGCGCCGAAACAAAGGCGCCGTAAGCCATAACTCAACGCGAACGACTTCATGTTGTATCTTAAACAATTTATTTAGGGCGCCGGCCGTCTTACTGGAATTTAAAATTATCATTTGATTTCGCGGCATTGTGCGAAAAATAACGGAGCGGAGATACGCGAAACAAATGTGGAGCGGCATTGTTTGTGGCGAAGTATCATAAAAATGTAAGACGATAAAGTGGCGTGATTTATAACGCTCCCCGCTCCCCAGCGCCCCTCCCGGCAACCGTGGGCGGCCGCGGCTCACTGGCGGCGCGTCTGCTCGCGAGCGCCGCTCGCCGCAGGGACATACCTAAGTATTACAGGAATTAACACTTTTTGCACTTAAGTATAACGCAGCTAGAAACTAATCAGCCAGAAAAGAAGAATGCATTGCAAAATATCTACGTATATTTTCCAATTTTCTTATACATTTATTATGTACACACGACAGCACATCAGGTTACCCATTTTTGTTGCAAACTCGCCCCTATTGCAACTGCACAAGAACCCACAGTGGTTACGTTGACGTGCCGTCGTCCGTACCATCACTTCACAATAAATTAAGCAAAAGCATGTAGTTAGTTTACGAGTACTACATCATCTACGAGTATCTATTGTTGAGATACTAAACAAAATCATACAATCTTAGAATAACTCGTCATCTCGTCAAAACAAGGGTGAGACAGTTATGAGTCTTCGTAAACGTTTCATTTTAATTTAGGAGGCAGCAGCCCAGGGCCCTGAACATAGACCTACATTTTGTCGAGTTCTTTTTACGTCTCAATCTCAACTCAAACTGCCATGTTGATTGTACTTTTTTACTATCAACGAACAAATTGCTGGCCTGTAAAAATACCTTGGGAGAAAATAACGTAAACAAGTTTATTATAAGCGTAAGTGGGCGGGGGACATTCAAGCGACGACGATTGTTAATTCAGTTGAGCGAAATGCGCGGGAACACAGGCTCAGGCGGCGAGTATTTCCGCTTCCGCCGCTAGGGCGGCGCTGAAGGCCCGGCGCGCCCGCTCTCCACGCATTTGAAACCCTTCAAACCATTAAACCACTACAGTAGTAGCATCGACAGCATAATTTTTTCAATCTGTGGTCCACAAATAGTAAATATCGAGTTTTATTACGAAGTTTGTATTATTTTGAAAAGCACTCATTACGATGTAATGCGGTTAGGGTTCGGACAAACCAACGCGATCACACCGCGATCAGCCGGCGTGCAGCGATGGCGACCAGACCTAAATGCATTGATCGCCATCGCTGCACGCCGGTTGATCGCGTTGGTTTGGCCGAACCTTTAGTCGCGCCGCAGCCTCCCGCAAGTGCGCGCTACGGCACTACGAGGCTACGACCCGCTACGTGCCGCTACGGCGCGCTCGTAGCTCGTAGCGCTACGGCCACAGGAATGTACTACGAAGCGAAAGTTCATAAACGCGCTGAAAGAATTTCAAACTTAATTAAGGTATGTTTTCTATCCTCATTTCCGTGTTCAGGAAATGTTAATGAGAAAAATAAGCTCTTTTAACTTTGGAAAAACTTTTAAGATTACCATTTTTAAATTTAAAATCTGTATGAATACAGAAGCCTCGGTTTATATTTTTAGCAAATAATACAAGGTCAGGGTGTTATATGGACATGTTAAAAGCTTCGGGCGCGCGTGCATGTTTCATGAGCTCGGCAGATCAACACCCTCGTCAGGCGCGTTATTGCGTTTTAATCTCGTTATTTGGACGTTTCGGTTTGCGCATTCATCGGGTGCTTAGTTTCATTTGTACCGTTCACAATATTTATCGCCGTTCCGTTTTTGCCGTTTGGTTTTTTAAGAATAAAAGTAGGTTATCACTTTTATTCAATAGATTCACTCACACTACAATCATACTTTTTGACAAGTTTAAGTAGTATTCAAATGTTAATTTCTTTGTAGTTTTGTTGGCGGCACATTAGTCTAGCAGACACTAGCTCGACTGCTCCAACAGCCGGCCCGCATAAAGCAGTCGCCTCTTGCCGACTAACGACTTCCTCGGGATAAGCCAGCCTCGCGGCAGTGCCCGGTAGCCGCGTCAATTGCAACTAATACGCATTTATTCTGTTTGTCATTAAGAGTCAAATAATACTTTCATGTTGTATTTTGTTTTCTTTTTTTTTTGTTTTTCCTGAATAATTGATTAAATGCAATTAAATTAAATCTATCTATTAAACTAGGTAATTATGATTAATAACTGAATTTCAATGTTCTATGCCCTGCAGCATAACACTAACAGAAGAAAAATATTTTAATAAGTTTAACAAATGTTTCGCCGCAACTACGAGTATCTCAATAAAAACACTGAATGTCGAGTCTACTCAGCTTTACTTCATACCGTCAAATTTATTCCGCCGCATCTCTATCTTTACTGCCTCCGACTAGACTGTACAGTGTACAGTCGGAGTAATATTCGCATCGGATCTATTTCTTGCGACATGCAATTTGGCAGCGAGTCAGTGTGGTCCGCGCATATCTTCATCTTGGGTCGCTTATTGTTATTTAGCAATACTGCAGCTTTTGTTTGAATACTTGGCGACAAAAATGGCGAACACAAAAAGATTTGGATGTCCTACATATACCTACTTGCCGATTTTAGCATTCAGTTAGGGTAACCTATTATTATTCTAGTTACTATGTAAGCGGTTACTATTCTTAGGTCATAATTCCTTTTCAGTAACTTAATAAGTATTATTTCCATATTTGTCTGGACAAAGGCCTCCCCCAAGAATTTCCACAAAGACCGGTCCTGCGCCGCTTGCATCCAGGTACTTCCCGCGACCTTCACCAGATCGTCGGTCCATCTAGTGGGAGGCCTGCCCACGCTACGTCTTCCAGCTCGTGTTAAGTTCATATTAAGTCCCATTTATAGGGTGACCACTTATTATACATATGCCAAATCTTGTTAGATGTTTTCACGAACATAAATCAATCTCAAACTATACGTTGACCCGAATTCCTCTTTATATTGAATTCTGATCATACAAATACGACATACAAGAATCTAAAGCAATTATCTTATTTACAGTTGTGCCGTCAGGTGACAGCGCCGTCGCTGGCGATGCTCCAAGCGCTCTATCTGCTTCTAATTATTGCGCCTGCAATTGTGTTCGCACCTGACCGGCGGCGTCGCCTCGGCCGCGCTCGCCGCAATTGTTACTCTGACACCCGCGTAATGGACCCTCAATCATCACCTATGTAATTGGTTACGTCGATTAATACGAGGATCAAGTAGATCACCTACTTGCCCAACCTTAGAAAGGTAACTGAAAATTATGAAAATAACATTAAATGGTACTACTTATTTACTAACCTTAGATACTTATTATTGAGTATTATAATAATAAAAAAATATTATAATAATAAGAGGCGACAAAATCCCTGCAGCACCGGACGGGCAGCAGCGTCTGCGTGCGAAACCTTATAAAAAACTGCGATCGCCAACCCGCCTGCCAAGCGTGGCGATTAAGGCAAATCCCCCCCATGGAGAGGAAATCCTTGAGGGAGGCCTTTGTTCAGCAGTGGACGTCTTTCGGCTGAAACGACGACGACGAAAAAAATATTCATGAAAATAAAGTATAATTTAATAAACACAAGTATCATAATATCTCATACTCGTAATTAAACAACATTAACATTACATTTCGCTTCCCAAGCGGAAAGTGCACAATAATGGCGCCGTAATGTTCCAAACGCGACATAAAACGCATTTAAAATCTCATAGACACAAGTGGCCCGGAGCCGGCGGCTGATCCTCCCCGAAGGCGCCGCGAGAATTATTTAATTGCGCGTCCTCAGACGCGGCTGGTGCGAGGAGGCGCTCCACTGATGACGGGGCGACACGCTTGTGCGCTGAGAGCGCAGCAGAGAGCGCCAAACGCAGTGCCGCGCGACGCGAATTCGCCATGTAGGACCAATCGCATAAAAGAGTTAAAAAGACATTTCAGTCTCGTCATACCAACTCGTGCTCTTCTGGCCCTATTCAGCTTGTTATACGCAAATCATTACATAACAGTTCAAGTACAGTATAGGCACACCATGACTAGTAGATAAAGCGTTGTAGTGACAACCCATTACTCACATGTGTGACCACACGCTTGCTCGTAACAGCTCGGGCGCAGTGCAGCTTGTCTACGATGCGCCCGCAAGTGTGCTGTGTGGACTAAGCCTAAGTGCATTATCACCTGCAGACACACTTGGTTTGAAACAAGACGCCGTTCGCTTGTTTATGGACAACATTCATTCGCTTCTCAACACAGTCGCGTTTTTACTGTAATCTCATCACAAGTGCTGCGTCGCGTGGGGTTGGGTGTGGAGGAAACGCCGTCAAATGCAATATAATGGTGAATNGCCGTGCCGCTTTTTTGCTCGACTTGGTGGGGGCACTGCCGTGCCCCCAGATTCCGCCGCATCTCTATCTTTACTGCCTCCGACTAGACTGTACAGTCGGAGTAATATTCGCATCGGATCTATTTCTTGCGACATGCAATTTGGCAGCGAGTCAGTGTGGTCCGCGCATATCTTCATCTTGGGTCGCTTATTGTTATTTAGCAATACTGCAGCTTTTGTTTGAATACTTGGCGACAAAAATAGAACACAAAAAGATTTGGATGTCCTACATAATCCTAGAGTTGCCGATTTTAGCATTCAGTTAGGGTCACCTTATTATTCTATTATGTAAGCGGTTACTATTCTTAGGTCAAAATTCCTTTTCAATAATTTAATATCAGTTCATATTAAGTCCCGTTTATAGGGTGACCACCACTTTTTACACATAATCACAAATCTGGTTAGATGTTTTCACGAACATAAATCAATCTCTTAATCACTCACACTATACGTTGACCCGAATTCCTTTTTTATATTGAATTCTGATCATACAAAATATGACATACAAGAATCTAAAGCAATTAGCTTATTTACAGTTGTGCCGTTAGGTGGCAGCGCCGACGCGGGCGATGCTCCAAGCGCTCTATCTGCTCCCAATTATTGCGCCTGCAATTGTGTTCGCACCTGACCGGGGGCGTCGCCTCGGCCGCGCTCGCCGCTATTGTTACTCTGACACCCAGCTTAATGGACCCTCAATCATCACCTATGTACTTGGTGTTGTCAATTAATCAAGTAGATCACCTACTTGTCCAACCTTAGAAAGATAACTGAAAATTATGAAAATAACTTTTAATTTTACTTATTTACTTACCTGATATTATTGATTATTCAAGAAAATACATGTTTATCATATTTGAGAGGAAATAATTTAATAAAAACAAGTATCATAATAATATCTCACACTCGTAATTAAACAACATTAACATTACATTTCGCTTCCCAAGCGGAAAGTGCACAATAATGGCGCCGTAATGTTCCAAACGCGACATAAAACGCATTTAAAATCTCATAGACACAAGTGGCCCGGAGCCGGCGGCTGATCCTCCCCGAAGGCGCCGCGAGAATTATTAAATTGCGCGCCCTCAGACGCGGCTGGTGCGAGGAGGCGCTCCACTGATGACGGGGTACCACACTTGTGCGCTGAGAGCGCAGCAGAGAGCGCCAAACACAGTGCCGCGCGACGCGAATTCGCCATGTAGATAGGTACCAATCGCATAAAAGAGTTAAAAATGTTGCAATACCCTAGCAGGGTCCATGTTTTGGGTCTTATGCCTATATGTAAGAACTTTTATATACCAACATTGGAGCAATAAAGAATTTGAATTTGAATTTGAAAAAGACATTTCAGTCTCGTCATACCAACTCGTGCTCTTCTGGCCCTATTCAGCTTGTTATACGCAAATCATTACGTAACTGTTAAAGTACTGTATGTATAGGCACACCATGACTAGTAGATAAAGCATTGTAGTGACATACCATTACTCACATGTGTGACCACACGCTTGCTCGTAACAGCTCGGGCGCAGTGCAGCTTGCCTGCGATGCGCCCGCAAGTGTGCTGTGTCGACTAAGCCTAAGTGCATTATCACCTGCAGACACACTTGGTTTGAAACAAGACGCCGTTCGCTTGTTTATGGACAACATTCACTCGCTTCTCAACACAGTCGCGTGTTTACTGTAATCTCATCACAAGTGCTGCGTCGCGTGGGGTTGGGTGTGGAGGAAACGCCGTCAAATGCAATATAATTGAACATTTCGATTCCAATAAACATCCGCGCGTTTTTTGCCGAGATCATAATACGCTTTGCGGAATTGAAAACCGATGCATGGAGTTTACACCTCAATTTTACATTTTCGTTTATGTTTTTGGCGAAAATGTAGTAGGTAAATAAATGGATTGGCAATATTAATGTTTATTTGGGATAATGAGTTCCTTCATTGCTTAGGCTCTACTGCCCAGTCAATTAGTGTGAAATGAGGTGTCAATTGCAAAAAAATGGTGGAATAAAAACCATTTTACCTATATTTATCATTTTTATACAGATCCATAACATTTTGACATTATCGAAGTTTTGTGTTACATGTAACGTTCATTATTATAATTTGCTCATACTCGTACCTTTGTATGCACACAGCACGATAACCTTTGCCACAGAACTAAATAATTTTGCGTCGGATGTCTACTAGCGCTGCACAGGCATCCCTCAGGACGCGCGGAGGCGCCATTAAAACAATCAGTGTCATATTAGCGGCGCGCGGGAGGCGTGCGAATCGATATTTCATTTGCGTATTTAGCGCGGTGATTGGCGCCGCGAACATTGTGCATTTGTGCAGCCCGCAGCTGCATCGCCCGCTGATTCCCGCGTTTGTTCGCAGTGCTCGCTTTGATGCGTCCAACAATACTCGATTAACACTTGTTCCTGAAACTATGAATTTGTTGGAGATGCAACATTAGGGCAAATGCTATTTAGATAAACCTGTAATTGGCGATTATACACATTTTAAACATAACCTCTGTAATCTTTCTACATAAACCTTATTTATGCGTTTTGCTATGGTGTACCTTTCTGACAAATAAATAAATAAATAGATCTTGTACAGTCTGTTACTCGCGCAAGTTTTAGTTAATTAAGTAATAATATGTAATTATTCTTATTCCTACCTACGTTGTCCGAATTAATACAACCAGATAATTTTATACTCTGTACTTCCGTTTTTTAGACCATTAGGTATATCGAAATTTCGATGTCGAAAGTGTAAAAACGAAATTGAAATAAAATATTTAAAAAACACTGGTAAAGTTAATATTTTATGTATTCAATCAGGTGAGCGCATTATTTAACGCAAATTAGTCAATTTCATATAACAAACAAAAATAATAAAGTAAGCGCCAAAATAATTGAATTAAAAGTAATTTTAAGTGTTGACGATGTTCGTGTAAACATCATTACCGTCAATGTTGGTCCAATTAGAGTAAACTGCAGTATCGACTCTATTTACTGGTTGATAATTGACTGACTCGAATGCCATTTGGGTTTTATTTTTGCCAAAAATGTTATTAACATACATGTAGGTGAGAAACAAGTGAACATTTTGTGCTCATATGTAAAGTGACTTACTCACTTGTATCTTAATAAATACTTATGCAGATAATATTTTATCTGCAGATAACCTACTAAAATATTACAGGAAATAAAGAGTTATTTAATAAGAAATAGGAGGTACAATTGGTTTTCATCGGTTTCATCACCAGCGCACCTGCACTGTAAATGTGAAATTTTTTCCCCGAAAGATATTTATTTACCAATAACCCTCCTTCTGGCGCAGTCGGGTAAAAATATTATATGCCGTTTCACAAATTTACTTAAGCACCATCTGAAAGGCAAGAAACAATCATTTATGGAACTCTCAGAGGGCTAGCAAGACTGCGTTCCGCTAAGTTGACGCATTGCCCCTCCCGCCGCGCCCGGTCCCCTGTCACTAATTAAATTAGAAAAATTGCTGGAGTTGAGGCGCGCGCCGCTTCCACTAATTATAACAATGGCCCTGAATCTCCTACCAGCGCCTGTTACACTAACGGCATTAATGAACGCTCGCAGTAGATATATTGCTGCTGCTTTAAAACGTGTGGGGGAGACGGGAAATGATAATGTAGCGCCACTCTCCTTGGCCACTACTAGTAGGTGTGTAAGGCTTTTTACTACATAACTATTTAGTACCTCACCAGGCTCACACATTCGGTATTCATCATATTAAATCAGCTATTGTAGAAATCGACTGTTGTAGTTGGTTGTAGCCATCTCCATTATTTTGTGTTTAAATGTGCACGTACAATAAATTCTAGGCATGCCTACATTTTCTTTGAGTATGAATTCAATCAGTCAAGTTATTAATTTGTGGTATCAAACAATTGGCTTTCAAAATCATTTCAGTTAATCTGGAACTTCAGCCATCAGTTTAGTACTTTTTATTTGAAACAAGCTTTGAGAACAACTAGTCAAAGGTATAAAGCTTAATTGAAATAAATATAATCAAAGTGAAAAACATTTTTATTTATAATATTTTAAGGTAATGTTGTACCGATTGCTGAAGCTGTAGAGCTTCAGCAATCAAATGTGGAGAGGTTTTCTGTATAATATTTCATCATTTCATTTCACCAGCTAATCGAGAGATGTGCTTCTTTTTTCAGTCATAATTTTAACAATTTTTTTGTAAACCTGATGAAAAGAAGAAACATCTTAGTTTTCCTCGTGGTTGTAACACGGGGACAGGCGCGGGGAGGGCGGGGGAAACTGGATTACTTCTAGGGAATTAATTCCGAAGGGCCCGCGATAACAGCGTTGCCTTAATTTGATGAGCGGCGGCGGCCTTACTTTGTGATCATGCCCCTTAAAAATATGGCTAAGCCACGGCTCTATGGGCGCGCTTAGGGTAAATGTTGTGGGAAACTGACAAGTGTCGTCATTGTTTATCGGACACGAGGGAGATTAAAGTGTTATATTTACGACATTAAATATTATTTTAGAAAGTAACGTTGCTTTTTTTAAAAATATACGAGTACCTACGTGGCTGCTACCGCGGCTTATTAGAAGTTATAATAGCTTTCAGTTATTCTAACCTGTCTAAAATCAGTGTACTCGTAAACATGAAATTTTATTTGAATAGCAACATCATGTCATTTATTATTATCATTTTTGTTCGGTGATACCGCAAACAAAGCTGATTCGAAACTTGACGATAAAGTGTGTTTGCATTTGAGAAAGCAACTGCCAGGTACCTAACTGGTCGCGGACAGCGGCAGCACAACTGGACTCGCGAACTCCGGCGCTGCGAGTCTCGAATCGTTCTGTGCCTCTACCATGAGTTGCCATCGAAAACTTGTATTCGTATACTACAGTCGATAGAGTTTAAACGTGGATCGATGAAGTTTGCCTTAAAATCATACCATGAGTTCAATTACCGTATACTTTACTCGCCAGCGATAATTCGATGGTTTTGTGATGTCATGTTGGTGAGCATGTTAACGTATCCAACTTCACACTCTATGAATGGATGAATGAAAGAACGAATGCCGCTTCTTTCTAACTATATAGAAAAGATAGAGTAGGAAATAACGAAAATGTCAAAAATAACACTGCAAAATTTAGGTGTCCTAGAACAGTGCTTAAAGCTGCATTAACATGATGATTTTAAATTTGTATTGTTTATTTCTTGTCATTGCGACTTTGACGCAGCTGTTGTCATGACAACAGATAACAAAACATGTTTTGTTGAAGGATTATAGATGAATAATTTTCCACAAAAAATTGGATTTTAACCAGGATAGGAAAATGAGAACCTGCGGCTATCCGTTTAAACTGATTGTAGAATTTATGGAAAGGTAAGGTAAGTAAAAATAAACACACTATGTAGTGGAGGAATTTCAAAATTAAACGAATAGTTTTGAGCTGGTTTTTTTGGAGAAATACAACCTTTCCAGCATAACTTCCACGTGCCTAGCTAAAATTCAGTAATATGAGTGCTAGATTTATATTTTCTAGATACAATAAAGTTGTTTTTCTATAGATATGGCGATCTGAGTATGCCCACTGAAGGGCCCCAAGAAAGAGCCAACAATACTCAATGGTGGGTGGAACTAACGGACACGCGAACGTGAAATGCTGATGCCACCGGCGACACGAAAACTACTGAGAAATTGAGAAAAGTGTGTATAAACACCTACTACTATATTCATTTTGATTGCTTTTATCTTATTTCGTCATTATTATTGTAATGTTTATTTGTTAAGGTGTGGAGTGACTAAACAGCAAGAAGAAAGGCAACTCGCATACACAGAGCTGCCAAGGGAACACTGGACTGGTGGCGGTCCAGGTTCTTCCCTGAAGCCAAAGGATTTAGAGCAGAGTGCTTGTAAATAACTACTTGTAAATTAAATCCATAATAAAGACATAAGATATTATAATTAATTAAATACATTATATTGTTTTAATCTTTCATGGTCACTAAACATACATGGTAGCAATCTTGTCAGTAATAATAATTAAGTAAATACATAATTATCCTACTAATATCCTACTTAATATTAAAAATGCGAAAATTTGGATGTCTGGATGTTTGTTACTCTTTCACGCAAAAACTACTGAACGGATTTTGATGAAACTTTACAGTATAATTGTTTATAACACAGATTAACATATAGGCTATAATTATGACGATCTGTGACAAACTAAATTTCACGCGGACGAAGCCGCGGGCAAAAGCTAGTTGAAAATAAAATGATTAATTTTTATTGACTATTTATTTCACAAAACCTAATACATAATACACAGACTGATTAAAAACAAAAGTAAATTTCAACCTATGAAAATATTCATTGTCGGATTAGCTTTCTATCATGATCTCGTAAGGCTGCGTTTCCACCAGAGATGTGCGAGGATGCGTAGCGAAGGATGTGTTTGTAAAGAACCAATAGAATCGCTTCGTTTACCTCGGTCAGCACATCTCTGGTGGAAAAGGCTCAGGCTGTACAACACTAATGAGCATTTTCAAATCTCTGCTACACATCCTCGTACGATACATTTTCCTCGCACAGCTTTGGTGGAAACCCATGGTGGAAACCCGCACACATTTTCACAGCACAGCTAGACATCTTCGCACGACACAGTTCCCTCGCATATCTCTGGGAAACGCAGCATCCTCTCCCTCCACCAAGGATCTCCACAATGTGCCCGCATCCAGGTTCTTCCCAAGTTCTTCCCGCGACCTTCACCAGATCGTCGGTCCACCTAGTGGGAGGTCTGCCCACATGCTGATAACATGTTCCATCGTAATAAACTTCTTTCCGACATAATTTAATAAAGAAAACACCTAAAATGACCTAAAACCACAATTTTATTTTGCTTTTCACACATCAATAAGCCAGTGAGTTACGTTACTGTGACAGCTAAGGTATTTTTCGATGACATCTTTGAAAATTGCAACTCATGGTAAGTTATTTGTATGAAACTTAATAAAAACTTTAGTCGCTATCGTATTCATTTAGATAGGTTTTTTACCTAACGATTTGAGATGAACTCATGGTAGTGTTTTTAGTTTTGCTGTGGTTCTGCTACTAACCGCTAGAGGCGCTGTACAATTTGCCATACATTTTTTTACGGACTCGATAGCGAGATGCTCGGTAGGTAAACTCATGGTAGAGGCAAACTATTAAAGTTTAGAATTTCAGATGAACGCTGCTACAATGTGGCGAAAAGTGTTGTTGCCAAATTGTTATCTGTATTTCTAATAAGTCCCATGAACTGTTTTGTATTCATTATCAACCAGCTTTTTTTAAAGTCCCATGAACACTGTAAATGACCTCATGCCGATTGAATCTGACTGACAAGCAAAATTTTAGAATTTGCGGCAAGGTACTGAAGTGCTGCTTCACGCAAGAAATTTCAGGAAGTTATATTAACAAAATCACACTCTAGCCTACATTAATTAAATGCCATAGGTTAATCATAAATATAAATGTTATATTAATTTAATATACCTACTTTACAGTATAAATGGAATAAGAAAAAGCATGAAGCACTATTTTCATCCGAACTTCGTCATTTGTCGATATTGGAGCGGCCATCTGGCTAATTAAAACTTTGTGGGACACCGCACATGTCGACTTTCAGTCACGTTTCGTAAGAAACAACTCATTGAAACATAATGTCTTCTTCCGAGAAACATTTAGAGTGGGCTCCGAACTGACGGAATAATTTGCATACTTGTTTTTTTTTTACGATTAATTTTAAAATAACCGAGTTACAAAATCAAAGGAAACTCGCATCACCATTAGTAGTGAAGATAGAATTATAGCGACATAGGTAGGTAGCTGCGGAGGTGAGCGTGCCCCAGATAGCCGCGGCCGGATCAGAACCTGCGCATTATCCGCGTGTCTCCGCGACCACAGCACGCAGCACGCGGCTGCCAACCGCGCAGCCGGCGCTGCCAAACACGCGGCCGTGGCCCGGAGTAAATAATACTTACGTAACTCTCGCCCAATATCTAGCTCACCTTTGATATTTTGTGTCCACAAATACACATGGTAAATAATACCTTCGTTTGAGTTAAAACTAGACACATTGAAGTGGGCTTACTGCCACTATAAATTCGAAGCGTAATAAACGTCTATGGCTTGGGTATTAGTATAAATTGACAATACTGCCTAATCTTGGTTATTTACGAGTACTTCCACGTGACGTTTCTTAGCTAATAACGTCTATTTTGGAGCATGCGTTTGAGTGAGCGTGCGTGTGCGTTCCAATTCTCTGACCAAACAAACAATCACATCACAGTAATAGCCGAAGCCGCTAATAGCGTTCTTATTCGGGCGCGATATATCCGGCTGCGCGCGGCGCCGCTCGCCCTCGCGCTCGGCTCGCCGCTCGGCTCGCCGCTCGGCTCGGGGCGCGTGCCGCGATGCCGGCCCACGCGCGGACAACGTTTATCAAATAAAAACACCATTAGCTTGTCACTATCTCGGTATTTATTTCCACTCACGCTGACTCTATTATAAATAACTAACTATTTACAATATTTACAAAAACGCAAAATATACATAATAACGTAAGCTCTCCGCGAAGGTCAAGTGTTGAGCAACGTCCGCAAAAGTAGCACGCCTAACGTAACCGCCCAAAACGTATGCCGTTGGAGATCTGAAGAGCCATCTGATGCTGACTGGTCGCGCTGCATCGCCTCTATTGGGCTTTCTGTGAAAAGAAACAAAAAATTGGTTCAATTTAATAAATAAAACAACGGTAAGAAATAGAGCGGGCTTAAATTCTCCAATAACTAGATCCGCTTTCAAAAGCTAGCTGCGGCCTATGACTATGAAGTTTAGGTAGGGCCATAATGTAGAGCTCAGTGCTAAAGGGTAAATCAACTTCATTGAGACTCGTATCAGTTTGTTAAGAAGATGAATGTGAACTCCTCGTAACTCGTAAGCTAACATGGAGTGTAGATTTTTTTTAAATATTATTAGTAGTTTGTATTGCACAAATTACTAATAGTCCCGTTAGCCCCTCATGGTAAGGTAATTGCTTGTGTTACGAGTGGGATCACCACAATAGTCAAGCGGTGGTGGGATTCGAACCCGCATTCCTCGGATCTCAAGTTGGCCAGTCCGACCCCTTCACACTTTGGCTAAAGTTACGAATCTAGTTCCTTTCAGCCGAAAGACGTCCACGGCTGGACAAAGGCCTCCCCCAAGGATTTCCACAAAGACTAGTCCTGCGCCGCTCGCATCCAGGCACCTCCCGCGACCTTCACCAGATCGTCGGTCCACCTAGTCTGCCTGCCAACAGAAGCTGCCTGCAGAAGGCCTGCCCACGCTACGTCTTCCGGCTCGTGGTCACGACTCAAGAACTTTCATGCCCCAGCGGTCATCAACTCTACGAGCTATGTGCCCCGCCCACTGCCACTTGATTTTAGCGATTCTGCTAGTAGGTTAGCTTTAGTAAAATGAGTAGATTGTGGAGAAGATTATAAATATGAGTTACCAGCATCGACGTGCAGGTAGACGGCGTCGGCGACGTCTCCCGCGGCGCATGTGTAGGCGCCGGCGTCGGCCGCACGCAGCCCGGCCAGCGTCAGCCGCGACCGCGCGCGCGCCGCCCAGCGCTCCGTGTCCAGCGACACGCCGCCGCGGCTGCTCTGCAAATGTCCACCACGACACGTTAGCGATCATGAAGACACCGCACTAATAACTGTATCGAAATACCTACTCGTACCGCAAATCATAGAATTGACGTGACCCAAGCCGCTATCATTGTGAGAAATTAACACTTGCAACATTATTTTATTAGATCTTAAGGCTGTATTAATAAGAACGATATTGCAAGACTTAGGACATGTGAGGAAATATTGAAGGTAATTGCAAACATTTCCCGTGACGAAAAAACAGACAGTCAGCGTTCTGCTGCCTCGTTACAAAGTACTACTAGCCTAATGGTGGGATAGTCCAAGGTGATCGTTTCATGTAATTTCATAATACATATTATGTGCAGTAGGTACTCACTGTAGGGAGATTGTGGAAAGTAATACCACAGTAATACTGGAAGCTCAAATTATAAATGACCTAATAAAAAACGTGTTAAAAACAGTATTGTTTTCCTCGAGTCCCATTGCATCACATGTACAGACGCCGGGAGCCTGCATAAATAAATGATTAACGTAACCATACATTACCTGCAGGTTGAGGGGCTGGCCGTCCTTGGTCCAGCGGACGTCGAGCGGCGGCAGCGGCAGCTCGCGCGGCGCCGGCTCGTAGCGCGCGTCGCACGCCAGCGTGGCCGCGCCGCCCGCCGCGCCGCGCACCGCGCGTCCGTCCACAGCCGAGATCACCACTACCGGCATCGGCTCATCTGTCACACACAATTTTCGGTAAGCTCTGCATAAGACTCACAACAATCATTGATATTCCAATAGTTTCCTTATTTAGCGCAGCTCTGCCTCACGAGGGTGCCTCACTCACGCCCGTATTCACAAACATTACTATGAGGCCTCACAGTGCCCGTGGACGCACAGGGTGACACACGAACCAATCACAGAGCTCTATTCAACGCTGGATTTGCTGCTTCACTTAAGCAAGGATCGTTTGTGGATACGGGAGTCAATCTACAGGACCACTTTTCGATTTTATATAACACGCGAGTGATGAACGTAAAGCCTGGTCCGTGAGCACGTAGAATTTTGTCCAATGACCCCTAGCTACCCATCTTTATCGCTCGCACGTAATTATGTTGCTGTCGCGCTCGCACACTCACTGCGGGTGCCAGTCGCACAGTCGCGACAGCAATATATTACACGCGAGCGATAAGGATGGGTAGCTAGGGGTCATTGGACAAAATTCTACGTGCTCACGGACCGGGCTTTAGCTGTAACACAAATGTACCCACCGACCACCGTGAGGTTGTAGAACAGGCTCATCTTGGGCTCGGTGTTGAGCTGGCACTCGTAGCGGCCGGCGTCGGCGGCGCGCAGCCCGCGCAGGCGCAGCGTGTGCCGCGAGACCGCGCCCGCGCGCGCCGCCGCCGCCGCCACGCGCGCGTCCGCCGTGAACACCGCGCCCGCGTGCGACAGGATCTGCAGGTCCCGCGACCGCACCCACGACACCTGCCGCCACAACAACTCAGTTAACGTTATACACGAGGAATCATTTCAATAACCCAATCATACTTCTTTGAAAGTCTCTCATAATCTAAATTATTCGAAAACCAATCTTCTGAATAGTTCTGAAACGGACTAGGTACTCCTATTTCTTTAAAAAGAGGTGTTCGTAGAAGTTGTGAATTCAACAACCGTTGGTACGCCGCGCGTGTTCTCCGCCCTCCTTGATTGGTATTTTCCGAGAATCTTCGGATTTCCGAGCTGGACGCTGGACTACACGGCCAAATAAGACTCTATCATGAGAAAATGCGTCTTCTTAAGGGTCACCAAATGATTTTCTGCATAATATTTCGTAATAAGAAGAGAGCAAATGAAACCATATTTTTCTTCGGTTGACGGAAAAGTGATTTTGCATTGATTAACCCATTTCGTGTTAATCACGCATGAGACTGCATGATTCATGATTCATTCTAAATCATTAAATAAAATGAAACAATTTATGGGATGGTTAACGCCCACTAGCGTTTATAGCGGGCGCAAGATCATTTTCATGGGACACATATTGCGGGGATTATAGTATTTGGCAATAGCAGCTTCCGGGAAGCTTCATCGGCGTACGCGCGGGCGGCCGAGGCGCGTGTCGCTATATCGAGCGCGAGTCGATGACCGGCGTTATTGGAATCGCGGGCCGCTGTCACCTCCGCGGGCCCGCGCGTGACGCAGCCGCCCGCGCACATATTTCCGCCGCGCGTTCCTCCGCGGGCCCGCGACCTCCGCGCCCGCTTCACATTTCAGTGTCGTCGATTCATCTATCCGTATTTCGGGCGCACGTCTAAATTGTTTACATTGCTGAGCTCATACTTTCAGATTTCAACTCGATGACTAATCGTGTTATATTTTGATCATAAAAATTCTAGCTAAATCATAACAGAACAAGAAGTATGACAGCTTATATAAAACTCGACTAGCTAATTGAGTCATGATGTACAGCATTTACGGAATGTTTATTTTATGAATATTTCATTTGTGTAGCTGCGAGTGCACGAAGCCTAGTTCAAATAAACTACGAGTATCTACTTGAAACGGCGCTAAACATCGGGCTCTACAATAATAGATACGGCGAAAGCTGGTGAAGTGCCAATACGCGGAGTTCCCTGACGATCTCCGTCCGTAGCCTACTTTGAAAATGAATAAAAGACAAATTAATGATCTCTTTTTACAAACTGTAAGTGACATTCGTGTTAATTGGGGTTTTATGTGTGTACGAAGTACGAAATTACTTGGATCGGAGAACACTTTATACCTTTTGCAATGTCAAGAATCATCGAATATTTAGTTAACTGTTATACGAAGCGACAAATTTTGATCAAAATGTTAGGTAAGTGACACTTGCGTAGGTATCCAGAGCCTTAAAAAGCGTGTTAAAAAAGGGCAGAATCTGCAAGCGATCTCTCACGGCCACCACTAGCCTGCCGCTAGCTCCACACCAGCGTTAGTTTTATCCCAGAGGGACCTGGAACACTCCAGGTAGAAGTCCTGGCGAAACGTGCCATCTCCTCGTCGTTTCAGCCGAAAGACGTCCACTGCTGGACAAAGGCGTGCTCCCGCGACCTTCACCAGATCGTCGGTCCATCTAGTGGGAGGCCTGCCCACGCTACGTCTTCCAGCTCGTGGTCGCCACTCAAGAACTTTCCTGCCCTCTCCTCATATAATGAGTATCCCTTGGCACTTACGGCTTTGTCTCCCTGGCGCAGCACGCGGCACTCGAGCGCGGCGTCGCTGCCCACGGCCGCCACCAGCGTCGTCGGGCCGCGCACGAACTCGGGCCCCGCGCCCGCGCCTCCCTCCGTCACCGAGAGCACCTCGCCCGCGCAGCCGCCGCGACCTGCGCATATCCAGACCAGGCATAAGGAACACTATTATTTGAGAGAGAAAGGTGTAGAATAAATAGATTAAAATGAAAGTAAATAAAAGCTTGCAAAAAAACAATGATATTAACCGCCTCAGTCTGTGGTCTAGTGGTAAGACCACCTGCTTCAGACGCAGAGGTCCCGGGTTCCATTCCCAGTGGGGGCAGATTTTTCTGTTCGGTTTGGTTGGTGGTAGGGCTTGTTCTAAGTCCGCCTGGCTAGCTACCATCATCTTACCTAAGTCTGTCGCCATAACAACAATGTTAACAGCATTGTTGTGTTCCGACAGTTAGAGGTAAGATAGCCAGTTCCTCTGTGCTTGAGGATTCTAGTCTTCGTCTGTCCTCGGTTTGACATTAGCGTCACCCCATGCAACCCAGGCATGTCATCAGTATCGGGATGGGATTAACCAATAATAAACAACAATCATATAAGCGAGAAAAGAGAACTGTAACCATTATCGGACTGACCGACTCGAGATCTGAGAAACGCTGGTTCAAACCCCGCCGCTGAACTATTGTGGTAAACCTGATCGTAATACGAAAGCTTATTTAGCTTAGCACCAGGCGCTACTAATGGCACTATTTAAAAAAATAGAACGTATAACCTTAGGTATGCCTTTTAGATTTTATATAGACAATTTAAAATAACTTTCAGATGAAAGTTCTATAAACGCAAATATTATGAAAAGACCAAATCGTCCATTTGCGACGACAGTGTGACATCGTCAATTAGATTAACACAGAAGATGTCACGTTGTCGTCGCAAATGGACGAAATGTTGATAAAAAATATTCGTGAAACTTTGGGTATGCAAATATGGCTTGGACACACAAACGCCGCGGGGCGCCAGCGCCGCCGCGGTGCGATGCAAGGCCGGCATCCGCGTGAATGGGCGCCGGCGCAAGTGAGTAATAGTAGTGTAATGCAACTGCACAATATGCGTACACGCGGAGTTTCCCGCCCCCGCCCGATCCGAAAATGGCCAAGGACTGAATCACACGCGAACGGAAGCAGAGTGCGTACAAAAGCTCATTTCAAGAACGCGCGAAATATGCGTTGAAATATGCATGCCAAATGTTTAATGAAGCAAATGGTTTATAAGACGTAGCTATAATTTGGTTACATTTTAAGAATGCCTACTACTGTAAATTAATACAACCCTTGTATTAATTTACAGCTTTCTATTTCTTATTCCTTATTTGACTAATATAAATAGGTACTATTATACATATAACAAACATTGACATTTCCACTATATACTCAACCGGTTAATCAATCGATAAAACTACTGAGATCGTTCTGCCTCCTTCCAAAGGTTGCTGTGCCCTAACTGAGTCCACATTGATCTGCTTGAATTGTAAGACCTAATGCTAATGTGGTGAAGCAATAAAATATTGAGTACCATGACATGAATCACGCACGTAAACACCACGCCATCCCTCGCAACGATTCTGAATACAGTTTATAAAGAAATGGTGGGCTAATGCGCTGTTTGTTAACTGGCCTTGCTGCCGCGATCCCTGCACTTACAATAATACTTTACTGCAGTCGTTCCATTGCGCGGATCGCAGCACGCCACGAGCCGGAACATATGGCCGCCCGTCAACTGCGAGCCGATGACCCGCCTGACACAAACGATGCTGAATTGAAATGACGTTTTTAGTACGCCATAATAATATTTCAATGTTGGCTCGAAATAGAAGATGTAAAATTAGACAGCTAAATAATTAGGGATCCTATGATTTAGAGATGCGTTAATGACACGACGTAAATTTTACTCGTCCAATATTTACGTAATTTGTGTAACTCCACAAAAGTAGATGCTAATACTTCGTACTCATGAATTTTGTTGGTACGTTCCAGAAATGTACATTATGTCGGTAGCACTGAATTTCTTCTCCGATGTTCGAATTTCTTTGTCAGTTAGCACTCAGCAAGCAGTGGCTGAGTGGCAGCGCTTAGCTTAGTTACTTTATCAATTACATTACACACAAAAGATGATCGCAACTGATGAGGGTGGTAAAAACTGCCCAGTTAAATACTCTCGCCTTGTACACACAAGGCATTCACAGTTTAGAATTAAGTGGGCAGTAATTTCGAGTGCTCTTCAACTTTCTCTTGAACCTGTTTATTATTGTTTCCCCAAAGTTATAATAAAGAAGATGAATCAAACGGACGCAGGATGCGGGCCGCGCGCTTCCGACGCACGCACGTGCGCGCGCGGCGCCGGCCGATTCGCGCTCGCGCCCGCTCCATCAGATTACAATGTTCCACAATTGCACAATACCGAGAATTTACAGCTCTGCATCATTCGAGGGAAATGTAAACATTCCGAGCGCATGCACTATGTTTGACGGTACATTCTGGTTAAGGCCCGCTGCACACAAAACTAGAGCCCTCGTAACTGATTGTACGCAAACGAATTTGTCGAAGGTTCGCAGTAATACAAACATAGACATCCCCGCATTCCATTTAAGGAATGATCAAAGACAGCCTCGAAACAAACGCCGCTCTATTATCACTCTCGTTTGTGATTGCTTTATCTGGTCCATATCCACGCTGTTTCCAATTTTAACCCTCCATCTTGATCGCGTGCCAAACTGTTTAGGGCTCAGCACCGACAGAGCCGCGAGTTATTGCTATCTCTCCAGGACGGCATCGACAGCGAACATACATTATATGAGTTTTACTTCAAAGTATTCATATTAAACTAAATTAGTATTATTTTTAAATTATAATAATTTTGTAAGCCACTAAATACGAGTATTTTTATAAATCCAAAACTTCAGGCCTATATTGTAACTTCTTAAAATATAAGGTTAAACTTAATGTCACCCTTAATTATGCATTGACAGATTTCCAAAAGCAACCTGCCGCCTAAGGTAATAATTTAAATGGCTATAAAATGGACGTGGTAGTTTAAAAATACCATTTGTTGCGAAGGGCGCGGGCGCGCGCAAGCGGCCTAAAATAACACAAGCGGTCGTCGTGGACGCCCGGCGTGACGTGCTCGCTGCTAGGCGTGACGACGCTTCACCCTCGCCTTAGGGTATTGGATAATTAAGACAACGAAAAAAATCTATCCAAATGTCAATCAACACTTTTGAACCAAAGGTGTGAACTTCAAAGCTTGTATGTTTCATGTTCAGATTCTCAAAATAATGAATGACTAATATTTCAATGATGTGATGGATGACTTAATTAAAGAAAAATCATGTTTTTAATAGGAGGAAACGCGTTGCTTAGGATGAAGAGAGTGTATTTGGTGGAGTAATATTCCACAGAATAATTTAACTGTTTTTTTTTCTTAACAGCTACTGATTTGTATTATTAGCTCACCCCTTCGTCGCCCCGCGTAGTGAGCACGTGCTTTATTAGTTCGTGCAATTGTGCATAACCGAACACCGCATTGTTAGTCGCTCGGGCCCGCATGCCCGGCAGTCCCGGGACCACCTACCGCACTCTTCATGCAATCCCTGAACACTTGTCCCACTCAAGAATTATGGGCGGAGAGCGAAGGCACAGTTTTACAATCGGTAACAAAGCGAAACTCGCGAACTGCGAGATGAAAGGGCGTAATTAACTATGTTTACGCGAGCCTGACGTCAGTGACATGCGCAAGAGTGCCATAGTTACAACACTGCGCTATCAATCGTTCAGTCTGCCATGAAATCAGAGAACAAAGCTGAAAACAAAGACACATCAAAGAAATTGGTGAATCGCTTAAAAGGGGTTGATTTGTTATTAAACTCATGTATTTTTTAATATACACCGTGTTCGAAGCCATTATTAAGCGTTTTTAAAACCTACTTAGGTGTAATGATAATACGTTTCCTAATTAATTGTAATTTCAGTCACAGCTGTAAATGGGCTTACAGATCGCACCCTTCGGACAATCACAAATAAGTGTCAATAATTTGCTTTCAAGATATTTAATAGGTATCTACTACAAAAGTAATTTGCACGTCCGGTGTATTAAATGCGAGTTAAAAGCGTGACGTCACTTGCGTCGCGTATTCGTTCTCGGTCCTCCACGTGTGTGGTGGCCGCAGCACAATACACCATCTACTGCACATCAAATATTTACACCTCAACAATAGTCTATAGTGTTCGACAGGGATCGAAATCGCGTTCACAAATTCCCGAAACGACAGTCCGATGTCCGATGCCGAGACCGTTGAGCTAACTTGTCATATGGTTCAGAGTTCCGACGCGATAGAAATTGAGAAAAAACTCACTACTTCTTGCTTCTAACTTATTATTACCAATAACACCGACCCAAAATCTTCCTAACTAGCTTTTTCCCGCGGCTTCGTTAAATTTTAATCTGCTATGATCGACTTATTTTGATTAAGGTATAGAGTTTGTTTGGTTACAACGTGCATGTAGAGTTAGAATCTTGGCTCTACCTATATGAGATCTGCAAACTTTTTTATAATAAGAGTCGAGCTCGTCAAATGATGAGATAATACAGTAATAATTTTCTTTAAAAATATGCTCTTAAAGTCTATTTCCGTCATCAGTCTTATCGTTATTCTTTATTTCATGAAAAAATATAAGAGTCAACTCTTCGAGTTCGAGTTCATATAAGGTAGCTAAAAATACACTACACAATCATTTATTTTAGACGATGACCTCATTTAGAAACTATGTTTGTTGAACACTCGTTGTTTTATAATAAAGTTGTTAACGAATTATCCATTTGATTGTTCAGAACTGTCCCTATTCTTACACAAAGAAACCTAAATAAGTTTTGAGACAGGTAACCCAAACAAAAAGTGAAGACGAATCGTTCAATTTGAAGTGATGTTGAGGGCTCGGCCCCGTCAAACTTTTTTACTGTTTTGATTTGTTGTTTTAGTTTCGTGAGATTAATTTATTGCTTTTGATTTCGATCCTTTCGTCGAATCGAATGGTGTAAGGGCATTTCAATATATTTTTTGTAATTCTTGGGATGCCGCGGCCGCTATGCGCGCGTGTGCGTGTGCGTGTGCGTGTGCGCGGCGCATCTGGCGCGAAACAATTCACAAGTTTTTTGTTTTCATTCAATCAGTGTCGTTGCGCTTCGACTGACGCGAAAGCTGTTATTATCAGCGCGAACTGCACTTTTAGAATTTCCACCTTTATTCATTACAGGTTGTGCTATGGACGCAAGGTGGCTAAATTGGTTTAGAACGCCTCGCTGTTCGCTTCAGTTAAAATAATTATAAAACTCTTCGAAGTTATTCATCTTAGATGGTCAAGCCTTTTTGATCTAATTGAAATCCTAATGGCGTAAATAACCTTTCTATAAAAAATGCTTCTCTATGTACTAGTATGTACCTACTATGTAAAATAACTTTTGGATTCATAATGCAGCACTTAAATAAAAATAATGTGCATGATGTAAGTTTTACAATGATTGACTTCGCTCTACCATCATGGTCATCATCAGGTCTCGGTTATTTAATCTCCACTGCAGGGGCGACCATGTCTACACTAATATTATAAAGAGGAAAGATTTGTACCTATTTTTGTATGTTTGTAATGAATAGGCTCAAAAAGTACTGGGCCGATTTAAAAAATTCTTTCACCATTCGAAAGCTACATTATCCACGAGTAACATAGGCTAAATTTTATTTTGGAAAAACATAAGGTTCAGGGGTCCGAAAGCTAGTCTTAAATAAAATAAGATGCAAATGGAGGATTTGGCCCACGCTCGCCGCTGGCCAGGCTGGCTGGGGCTTGTGAGGGTAGTAGTGTTGCTCACCCGCGAGGGCCGGCAGCGCCGCGAGCAGCAGCAGGCGCGCCAGCGCACGCATGGCGCGTGAGCAGCCCGCGCGTCGCACTACGTCACACTCCACGTAATCACAAGATTATTGTCCACTTCACGTCCATTCACCGCCAAATTAGTACCATCCATTAAACTTCCTTAATTTTTTTCACAATACGGAATGGCTCCGATCTGTAACAATAGAAACCAATCTTAATAATCTTCGTAATAAATAAAGTTCGGTTACATCAAATTAATTATTATAATCAAAATAATTAATAAGTATCAAATAGGTATTAAGAAAATCTTTTTATCTTTTTAATAATAATGCAATGGATTTGAAGAATCAAGTACATATTAAGTCGTTAATGGCGTTGATGTCTTTTATTAGATTCAACTTTTTCGTAGCACTATTTAATTAGGTATACATGGTATGTATTTTTATAGTTTAAAATAAAATTTAAACAACAGCAATACATTTACTTTAATTACTAGTTATATCAGATTATTACGAACGTGATTCATTTAAGTGATAATTTAAAAATATGAAAGTCAACACTTTAATGGTTAATAAATTAAATTTTATTGCCACAATGAGTTGTATGGTCATAAATAGTTTAATTAACATTGGTCAGAGTTCGTTTGTAGATAGCGATCGCGCGGAGGGCGGACCCGCGCCCGCCCGCTATGCGCTGTGCATAAAGCTCGCCGGTGTCGTTTGTAGAGCCGCGTATAGGGTACATTTTTCTTTACTTATGCGTTTATAGGGTCACAGTTCGAAAAGCTACTTTGCATATTTTAATATTTTATGGTTCTTCACCTTATTTATTTTATGTATAATTTAATAGGTAATATCACAGAATAAATACCTATTTCAATTCAAAATGTCATTGTCTACAAACTTCTTTTGTAAAATGATATTTGATGCATAGACGTAATTAATTGGTCATTTTAAACATCCAGCATTCTGATACTCGCTAAACTTATTGATAATCATGTAAAGAACTTATATTATTTTTATAGTGTCCTATGTACGTACGTACACCATCTGTAAAGGGCAAATCTCAACCTTTTACCCTCGCTGACCCCCGGTGCGTGTTCCCACAGCGCGCGCGCACGCGGGCTAAGCTCATTACCGCCCGACGCGCATCGCATGGCGCCGTTTAATGCCCGCCACATGCTCCGCATTTTTTGTCCGCTCACAATCATATGGCCCTCGCGCTTCTCACAACCGATTGCGGCAATGATCCTTTATCTCGGTAATAATTTTGTTAATCACTTTTTACGAGATTTGACCCATTTCATCTTTACGGCAGATGTTTCGACAATTTTAAAAGTTTGCTCTCGATGCAACCGTGTTACAACTAAAGCGTACGTATGTACTAATACTGAAAATATTTATAAGACTGAAATTACATAGGTAATAAGAGTGTTTGCCGGTTGCCTTGAAACAATTAAGATACATATGTATATAGTTTAAGACACAGGAAAAAATAAAATATCTAGTTTAATCCTAATTTTTTTGAGAGGCGATAGTCTTTCTGTGGCGGATCGAAATTATTATAAAAAATATTTTTATTTTCATAAGTATTATAGCAAATAGTAAACGCTCGAAGCCGCGGAATGCAGGCGCGAGCGCATCTGCGCGCGTCACGTGACCACGTCGCTCACGCGGCGAGCGAGCGCGAGCAGGGCATATTTCAGTAGCTATTTCAACTATGCTGCTTTATGGGACCGCAAGTACAGACATGGCAACTAAAGGTATTTTAATACTCCACCCAATTTAGCAGTTCTATTTTAACGACAAGTGCATTGACTTTACAATAAAATTAGAAAAGCTAGAGATCCATGAAAACGGTTTCACATCACCGGAATGGTTTGTCCATCCTCTTACAAAAACCGACAACATGAAGTCCTATACCTTTATGTATAAATGATTTCAGATCATATACCTATACACTTATATAAAGAAACCAATCATTCCCACTTTCGCGATCCAATGATTGTAACTGAGAGCTACGAGTCTCTAAATCCAATCCGGGGTGGCTGAATAAGTACGTGATCCTAAAATCCTCTCAGTAATCGGAATTATCATACTAGGATGGTACATATTATGGTACCTAAGAGGTTTCGATTCAGCATTTTAAATACACGTAGTTGGTTATTAAAAATCGATAAAAAAGAGAAGGCCGCTTAAACGATATTATTTAACATTATGGTTAAAATTAATCAGACAGATCAACCGAAGCGCAATATAAACGCCACTACAATGCTTTGATGAGCCTGTGTTATAAACTCCGGGCCAGGTGCGCGCGCGCTTCACAAACAAACGGCGCTGGTTTCCGACGTGGTCCGTCCACACCTTATTTATCTCCGATACATCAACAAATAAATCCTTCCGCAGTTGATCCGCTTTCAAAGTCATGGTTAATGAAATTATTACTATAATTATCATGAATACTTCCATTCAAAGACCTATTACCTCTTGTATCTCATTGAATGTGTTCCTGTTTTCTTATTCTCTTAAATTGCAATTTTCATCTGCATTATAGTCTACTTGGTTGGTAAAATACTAATGATGCACGATATTCGATTGTGGTAAATATTTGTTTTCGTTTTATCTATACTAATGCTAATGTTATAAAGAGGCAAAGTTTGTGTGTTTGTATATTTGTTAAATTGTAAGGGGTAATCTCGGGTTCTACTGAACCGATTTTAAAAATTATTTCACCAATAGAAAGCCACATTATTGCTGAGTGTCATAGGTTATATAATAAACCGAAAAATTCCACGCGGGCGACGATGCGGGCGGAAAGCTAGTCTTGTATAAAATGGTCCGAATGGCTTCGAGAAAAAGATGGTAAGGCACACCTACGGCTGTGCCTTTTTGGTATTTTGCTCGACTTGGCGGATAGAACTAAAGTTAGATTTTACAGGCTAGGTGTAAGATAAGAGCTAAATTATTGATGATTATGTCAGATTATCCCACCAATTAAATAAAATTAAACCAAATAACCTATTAAGCTATTACGGAATTAAATCTTTAAATTGGTTCCATTTACCATTATTAGTAGGTATTTAACTTGTTATATCGATAGTCTTCCCTCGGGCAGCACTATTGGTGCCTTGTGCTATTTCCGCCGCGGTTTGACTCGCAAATAGTAACGCTCAGAATACTCCGCAAAGGTTACTAAATATCGACACTGCTCTACACCACCTACTCCGCACGCACGGCCTTTGCTCTCCCACTTGACCAAACAGGCAGTGCCACTGGCAGGCAGGGGATGTTTTGAAATACTAATTACCTTTGTATTTTATCGGCAGTATAAGTGAAATTTCAAGGTTTACTTAACGTCACGTCGCAACGTAAGACAGAAAATAAAGTACCTATCACTATTTTCACCACAAAATCCAATAGAGCTTTAACTCAATAATATGGTATTGTATGTAGGTATGTATATTATTTTAATTTATTTTATATTATACTTTTTAATTTTTTTTTATTCTGAACTTTAATTGTTAACTCGTTGGAATAATGTAATAAATAGGTATAACTACCCCTAGTAAGTTGCTTATACGACACTTTGGCTTGACACCCGCGATATTATTTTCTACAAAAGGTTCAAGAACTTAATTGAGAATTTAATTGTATTATTTTTATTCGTTGTCTGATATAATTAATAGGAACACACTTAACTTGGCTTGGACTAAATGGTAAGAGTACAGTCATTAGCTTAAAATTAATTAAACTAATTCAGAAAACATTATTTAGTTGATTCTAAAAGCTTGTTTAACACGACGTACCTAATGAAGAAGTGAGTTTGCAACTACTGTTGTATTAGTTTAAAAGCTCTACATTACTTTCAGGCGAAAAGGAATTGTAAGATAGTAGGTAGGTACATAAATAAAACCACCTGACTGCTAAAAATTCACCTAGAAATAATAGAACAAGCCCATCGGCGTAAATAATTACTACATATTTCTCGTACTTTATACTTTTTTGTGTGTAAATTGTACATAATAAAAGATAGAAACACACATCCACTCTTATAGTTTTTAATATTGATTTCAAGTTTAACTTTTCGTCAAGATTACTGTTACTAGCCAGGTTTGAATCATTGAAAAAGAGAAACCCAACTAAATGAGGAATGTGAAACAAACAAACTAAAGCAAGCATGACCAATACAAACTAATGTGTTTGCAATATAACTGTTGTACCCAATTATACTTTACTGGGCAAAAGCCATAATTTTGCTAGTAAATGTAACTATGCGGGTAGTTTAGGAGTCATTTAAAATACGCATTCTAGAATGAAGGTGCCGATTCTAAAATATAGAGTCAGCTGTCCACATGACCCAGTTGTAGTTCTCACATTTAGCTATCTGATTAAAAAATAGTACGTATTTTGGATTAGAAACGCTCAAAGCTTTTATAATACATTTCTGAAAGCAATTTTTCTAATTGTTATAAGAGTAAATTAAGTAAATTTATCTCAAAATACAAAGCATTAAGCTTTTCTAGGTACCTGCCTTTCACATATTCATGCTTGATTATAAAAATACAATTAACTATATTACCCATCTTGAATATGAAATACAAGTAGAATCCACACATGTATGTTTTTTTAAATTCCGTTGAATTTCGAATAAATTGACTCACCGTTATTTTGCATCAATCAGGATTTAGTTATAAAACGAGCGTCCAATCCAATACATTTGTGAACTATCGTTGATTTGCAGGTCAGAGTTGTTTACACACAGCGCGCACGATGTTCCCGCGGGAACGTGCGGAAGGAGCGCGAGCGTGTCGCGTCGCTGGTCCGGCACCGACTGGCGCGCGCGCACCGCCGCCCTGGCGCGCGCGCACCGCCCTCCAATAAAGAGGGACAATAGCACCAGGCTTTAATTTATTCAATTGTCCAAAAGCACTTCTTCCTAATCTTCTAAAGTACGTTAAATCTTTTCAATTGAGCAAATTTTTATCGTATAATTTATGTCTAAATTAGATGACATTAAAACAATACGATCGGTATCATTATACCTAATACATCCTATCATTTAAATTAATGTTCCAATACCTACCTACATATTTTATTATTTATTTAACATAAATTAATTATTGATATTGTTGTAACCTATAATTATTATTAATTATAATCCATATTTATCANCCAGAGGTTCTCAAATAGAGGCCTGAAAATGCGGCGAAATGGTTCCAGTAAAGGATGGTACGGCAGTGTTTGCTTCGCGCTCGACTTGGCGGGGGCACTGCCGTGCCCCCAGATTAATTATAATCCATATTTATCAAAAGCATATAAGGTAATAAATGTTTGCCAACAACAATACCTAATTCCTATATTATAATGTGGTTACTCTGTCCTATTTGCATACCCAACTTTGTAAAGTTTTTATTTCTTGGAGTCCATATTCATTGCTACTAAGGACAAGGATCTACATAAAATAAAAATATTCATTTTTTTCCGCGTTTGTTTTCTTAAAAATACTTAGTGCATCCATATCCGACTACTGCGAATGTGCGTGTGTGGTTGTGTGGTTTGTGTGGTGATTTAGTTCATCATTATGATAAATCTTGTAGAGCAAGATTATGTACCCCAGACCTTCGTTATTTTATAAAAGCTTGCTGAACGATAACTCGAAGTTCGTTATAGTCCATCGTTCTTACTTAAGTTGGAAGTCTGGAAGCATACCCTGACAAAATTTCAGGTTTTATGAAATAACGAAAGTCTGGGGTTCAGAAACTCTTAGACCATAACAAACGTTAATTCCTACTAAATGTGTTTATAAGACTTACACAAAGTTCATATACCTACATACTATTTTTGAGGTCTCTTACGTAATTTTGCAATTCTTTCTTTTGCATTCATGACAATCCATGCATGTACAAAAGCACCCTTGTCTTCACTGTTAAATTAAAATTCTAATTTACACAATGCATCCAGTTACTAGTTAAAGTCAACTCCCGGGGCCTAACGAATTTGATTTATTTATTTGTTCAACTCGGATAAATAAAGCAGGTCACCATCGGAGCCCGCTGCGCACCCCTTTCAACAACGTAATTTTATGCAAATCAGATCATTTTATGAAAGATTATCGTTAAACTACTTGTGCATGGTTTCATTCAAGTATAGCTACATACTTATTGATATTTTTTTAGGTACCTATAGGTGCTACAGCTTTGCATCAGTTTATGGTCTGAGATCTTATTAAGCTTAACGAAATTTCGCTTTGAAAATACTGGTATTGGCACCCTTTAAGTCCGTGGAAGTTTGTGATAGAGAGCCAGGTAGAGCCATGCCCCTCCGTAGTATCAAATGGTATTTGTTCCAATGTGGGTGGTTTTTGGTAGGACAAGTACTGTGGCCGTGGTAATTTTATTGTATTATTATTTATTAGTAAGGGGGTTAGTTTCCAACGTGACAAAAATCGGAACCAGCGATCCGGTATTGACGGTAGTGGCGCCCCCTGTCAATGTCACGGGTGGGACGGTTAATTGGTTACGTAGTACTTATTATTATTCTGTGGTTATAGTAACTTAGTTCATCTGTATTTTTGTAAGGGTTGGTGGCTAATTTTTTAATTTTATTTTTTAATTGGTGCACAAAACAGAGATACAATCATAAAATAACATGCTTATCATAATAAATGATAACATAAAACAAAGCAGGTTGTACAATATTAGTTACAGCTCCAATAACAATTGCACACAACATGCAAATCGAGTTATAGCCTGACCAGGAACATAAAAACCCTCGCCATGTTGCGGAAAACTAATGGTACTAATTTCTTTTAATGGCAACAGTAACTGAAAACTTCATTGACATGTCACCTTGCATGTCAGTCTATTGCTGTCAAAGTGTAAACAAACTTTATTTTAAAAGTGCGCAATTGATTTTGTGAATTAAATTGCTAAAATCTTTTTATAGTCGTGAAAGAAAAGTGGTTCACAATGTGTTAAAGTATTTGTCGAAGAGAAATACTAAGGGTTCGGACAATATTTTCATTGAATAATGTTTCCGACAAAGGTTGTCAAATTGACTGCAGGGCCTTCGTACGATAGAGGGACGCTATCAGGGCCACTGGAATGCACACATGATGGCTGACTGCTGTTGAATCATTCAGAAGAGCTGTCTGCCTTCAGCATTAGCAAGGAAGTCAAATAAAAGAAAGTTTTTTCAACTTAACAACTTCATAAAATAGGATCATCTCTAAAAAAAGAGTGTTTTTTTACAAAAAGACCCAAGTGTCATATTTTTTTAACCAGAGCTGATACAGATATTTCAATCACAGATTTGAAATCGTCATTAAAAATTGGACTTATATCATGTAACATAACCCAATCATCAGAAATGCTGTTGTGCAGTGATTGCTAATAAAATACAAATATTTTTTCAAAAATATTATGCATAGGTATGTAGTACATGCGTAATATGGATAACCTTGAAGTGTCATACGGATCATCTTATGTGAAAAAGACTATAGTCGAGTGGCAAAATCTGACATTCTATTCGAACAAATTCGATTTTCGAAAAGTGTGACTTGTCTAGTCTACTAGACCTACTGATCGCGTTCGAAGCACCTGTGCAGCGCTAAACTCAACATGCATACAAACTTACGACATGCAACATGACAATGGGACAACTATCCGGCCGCCGGATATCCGGCTATCCGGCCTAGCAGCTCGCCGGATATCCGGTATCCGGTATCCGGCCAAACAACTATCCGTTTCATCTCTACTAATTTTTTAATTTTATTTTTTAATTGGTGCACAAAACAGAGATACAATCATAAAATAACATGCTTATCATATTAAATGATAACATAGAACAAAGCAGGTTGTACAATATTAGTTACAGCTCCAATAACAAGTGCACACAACATGCAAATCGAGTTAAAGCCTGACCAGGAACATAAAAACCCTCGCCATGTTGCGGAAAACTAATGGTACTAATTTCTTTTAATGGCAACAGTAACTGAAAACTTCATTGACATGTCACCTTGCATGTCAGTCTATTGCTGTCAAAGTGTAAACAAACTTTATTTTAAATGTGCGCAATTGATTTTGTGAATTAAATTGCTAAAATCTTTTTATAGTCGTGAAAGAAAAGTGGTTCACAATGTGTTAAAGTATTTGTCGAAGAGAAAATTTAACACAGGTACGACTGTACTCAGTGTTGCACTATCAAATGCGATTGACGCGCCTCTATGCCAGGGTTTTTATGTTCCTGGTCAGGCTATAACAATATTTATTTTAGAAAAAATTGGCTAAACACAAAAAACTTAACGCTTCACCTAACGTTTTACTTTTGCGCCAAAATGTCTACAAAAATTTTGGCCCATGAACCCTTTATTTTTTCAATTATGGTTTTACATTAGCCGAAATGAAATAAACTACTTATAGCCTGACCAGGAACATAAAAACCCTGGCATAGAGGCGCTTCAATTGCATTTGATAGTGCAACACTGAGTACAGTCGTACCTGTGTTAAATTAATAGGCTAACTTTATGTATCAGGATTCAGGATTACGGGCTAATTTGAGTTCTGAATTTGATTATTGATGAATAATAAAATAAATCCTACTAGCTCGATTGATGGTTTCATTTAATTTATTTAAACCAGGTTATATTTAATAATGTTTTTCGTTAATTTATGAAAATATCAAATTAGCCCGTAATCCTGAATCCTGATACATAAATTTAGCCTATTAATTTAACACATGTACGACTGTACTCAGTGTTGCACTATCAAATGCAATTGAAGCGCCTCTGTGCCAGGGTTTTTATGTTCCTGGTCAGGCTATATAATTAATTTTGTTTATAAAGAAAAATAAAAACTGAAAACTTGGCTGTACTGCACAATGCCTGTCCCTGCAAAAAGAAAGAATCGTACAAAAAAAACAAAATGTCACTGGGCCATTCGGTCGTTCACTCAAATCAGTCAGTCATTCGACATTCATTATTATTTCGTTCGCGTCTTCTTTCTGTTTCGCACGCGTTTTCGTGGTGATAAAAGCGAAGTAATAACGCCGCAATATAAAAAGATCAATATTCCGTGCTATTTTTTTATAGTAATCATTATAGTTTAAAGTTTTTAGTTTAGTTATCGCGTTACCTTATTCAGTGACACACAAAATTATGGAATTGGTAAGTCCGCCAGGTGATTTTGAAAGCGTTTAGGATTGTGTGCTTAGATTAATATTGTGTGACCATAATATTTTCTCGCAATATAACCTTTTCACGTTGCTAAATCCCATGTACCTATTACCTACTTCTATTTGCCCTACTACATGACTTCTTTCTATAACTTACAAACCCGTTTGTAACAAGTTTGTTGAATTGTATCTACATAGATACAACATAACATCATTTTATATCATAATATTCGTATATTACCTATGCATAAGTCTCATAAAAAGCTATTAATTACGTACCTATCGGTTAAACGCACTCAAATTAATAAGCAAACGGGCCCATTATCTGCATTGTGGTATTATTTAAACACATACTATGACGTGATCTGTTGCTGATTTGATTACATACAGCTTTTAAAAAGTGATTTTATTGTGGTCCTTGTATAAATTCTTTTACCATTTCACTGCATCCATGACAATGTGACCAAGTCGAGTCCTTTGTCAGTGCAAAAGGCTAGGGTCACATTGCTATGAAAGATTTTACCTACAGATTCCCCAAACATTTCTTTAGACTCGATTCGACCAAACTTTTATCCGAGAATAAGTCCTGGTATAACTGGCACGTTGACAGTTTCAGTATGGGAAATAATATGTCAAAACTGAAGATTTATTCTGAGATGAATATTTACTCTTGTTTGGTCAAATCCCCCCTTAATGATAATATGTTTGCTTAACCTGCATTAAAATATTTTATTATAACTAAAAGCCGTTGTTTCTTACGTATTGTTGAATAATCAACATGAGAAAATGTATTGTTTTAATAATATCCTAGTGCAAGTAAAAGAAACTAAAATGTATAGGCATTTAGTAAATCTGCCTAATTACAGCAATTTTGTACTGTATGAAAGCAATGAGGTCAGTAAAACCTCTCTGCATTCAGTTAACATACTATACAAAGACATAACATGCTAATTAGCATGAATAAGCTTCAATAATGGAAATCATAAATCCTGATATGAAATGCAGGTATAAAGGTGCAACCAACTAGATGTTAATGTGTAAAATTGTACCTATAGTATAGAGAAAGATGAAAATGTGTGACCATGGTATTTTCTCATAATACAGTGCTTTTGTTACATCTCTAATATTGCCATGTATACAATATACATGTATATATTACATTCTCAAAACGTAACTAACCTCACTGCTTGAGGACCAACCCTCCCTTCCTCTACCATCGTGTTATGTAAACACTTGTGTAACACGTTGGCTACTATCAATTTGCATGCTTGCAAATGTTACATGACAACAATCAGTTCCTTATAATAATTTTTAAATTTTTATGACTGGAAGCAGGCATATGATTTGTTTGAAAGTTTATTGAAGTTCTATAATAATGAAGCTTTCTAGCCCTGCGAGACAATGATAATTAATTCTTACGCAGTCTTATGTGACCGCTTGGAGTTTGTTTATTTATTTATTAAGTGGGTTACACTAAGAAAGTCACAACATATACAGTTCATACATATTAACATGGTTTAACACATGATGGGTATATGACCTCAATTACAGGTACACACAGCATTTCTTTTTGCAAGTTAAGGTACTTGTACACTACAAATTGTTGATTGACTATGAAGCAATTTTGTTCAAGTTAATTTATTTACTCCGCATTAATAATTCCGTTTTAAAGATACTGTAAATATTGTGTTGAAATTTTCAAAATTATCATCTCCACAGACAGTAGACTGTGAAATGAATTTATCTCTAGAATAATTTAAGACTGGAAATGCTAACAGGAACTTTCATTGTGACATACCCCATGATAATATTTGTACTACTTATTTATTTATTTATTTATTTNACTTACAGTGTTACACTGTGATTTTTTGCCATTATTTAGTACCTATCTAGCAAGATCTGGTACATTCTGCCGGAATTGTTATGTATTATTTTCTATTCGATTGCTAATTTTCCATTAACTATTAAACAAGAAACGAAACCAAAACATCATATTAATGAGACTCGTGCACGGGTGTAGTCCATCTGTCATTGATAAATTACACCAATGTTGTTGAGCCGGCTACTGTAGACCATGTTAAACGTGGAAGGGTTCAGTTGCAGGGAGGCGACACGAGCATGCTGCAGCCGCCGCTGCCGGCGCCGACCAGCGCAGGTGAGTCCCGCCGCCGCTCGCGCAGCCAGGTCAGACGCACCCGGGCGCGGGGCGGGCGCGGGCGCTCGGCTCGTGTTCACAGTAACATCCATCCGAGCGGTCTCCTCGCAGACGCTCTATACTGTGAACGAGACGCGCCCGCGCCGGCCCCGCGCCCGCCTCGCCCCGAAGTAGGCCTAACGCGCCGCGTGCTCGCTGTTGCAGACGCAGCCCGCCGCCGCCCGCCGCCGCCGCCGCGCCGCCCGCCGCGCCCGGCCCGACGTTATCTCTTAGTTCTCTCGAAACCGTCCTCAGTGATCAGTGTTTCTGCTTTCTGTTTCAGGCTAGATTTGTAAGTTAGGTTATTGCTAAGCGCTTAGGCGTCGCCGCGCCGCCTGCGACTCCGGCCCCGGCTGCACCTCCGGTCACAATGTACCTACTTCATTATTGCATCGTTCCCCGAGCGCCAGGCGCGTGAGAGGCCGCGGCTGCTCCGCCAGCGTGGACGGGCATGACCGCAGGGACCTGAGTGTTTCGGCCCGGTACTGACGCGACTCTTGAAAGCGGAGCTCGGTTATTTCACCAGAAATCGCGACGTATTGTCTTCTAAATTATTAGGTTGTAATTGTTGAAATGAGACGAGTCCCAATATTTTGCAAACATTTTTTGATGTTGCTTTTCGATGACTAGTAAAATAATCGAGCCTTATTTTTTTAGTGTCGTATCAGCATTTGGACGATTGCCTGTTTGAAATTTGAACGCTTGAAAGATTTGACAGTTCGATGCTAGATCGGATTCAGAATGTCAGACAGGAGCAAGTATGTGATGAATCACAAACTCGTCCCGGCTAAAGCCTGGGTTGAGATGCCGCAATGTGCGAGACGAACGGCTGTGCGTGTGACTGCGTCCACTCCGCAATGGCATACTTGCGCGTGCGACCCGAGATGACCGTATCCCCGTATGTTGCAGGAGGCTTTCTGGCCGCTCCGATCTACGACCTGCAGCAGGTCGGCGACGTGTTCACAGGTGAGAGCCAAAGTTAGTTATCGACCAAATTATTTTTTGTTTTTCACATGCATTTACCTAAAGTCAGAGCATTATAAAATTTTCTTTGCTGTATTTTTTTTCTTTTGTTGAATTTAGCTTGAATGTGGTTAAAATCGAATACAACATTGACGTTATCGTCTCAATCGTAACCACAGTCCCGTGTCGTGGTCAGGTCCGGGCGCGAAGTGCTCGACGCTGCCGGCCATCCTGGGCGGCTCGCTGCCGCGGCTGTCGTCGGAGCAGGCGGAGGCGGTGGCGCGCGCCAAGAAGTACGCCATGGAGCAGAGCATCAAGATGGTGCTGATGAAGCAGACGCTGGCGCACCAGCAGCAGCAGATGGCCTCGCAGCGCACGCAGGTGCAGCGCCAGCAGGCGCTCGCGCTCATGTGCCGGTGCGTACCCTTACACCTCCGTACTGTGTTACAGCGATATTGTGTTCGACTAGCGGCCGCCCGCGACTTCGTACGCGTGAATCCCGTTTTACCCCCTTCATCTATCTTAAGCGGTTTAGATTTTTCATACAAAAAGATTTTCCCGCTAATTCCCGTTCCTGGTGGAATTTCGGGAATTCCTTGTTGTAACTAAGCTTTAAGTTTACTAAGGTACTGCATGCCAAATTTCAAGCGTCTAACTTAAGCGGTTTAGATTTTTCATACAAAAGGATTTTCCCGCCAATTCCCGTTCCCGTGGGAATTTTGGGAATTCCTTTCTTAGTGCACCTCTACGGTACTTAAGCTACGTCCCTTCCAAATTTCAAGTGCCTACATTTAGCCGTTTAGGCTGTGCGTTGATCTGTCAGTCAGTCAGTCAGTTTCTCCTTTTATATATTTAGATTTAGAAGATTAGATGATGAGAGCGATAACCGTTGAAGGCTCCCGCTTCGCGCTGGTTGAACCTGTGACTCGAAAGCTGAAAAGATCTGAATCCCCCTGACGTGCGACGTTTCAAACGTCCTTGACGATCACGGACTTATCTTTTTTTCTATTTCCAGGGTGTACGTGGGGTCGATATCGTTCGAGCTGAAGGAGGACACGATCCGCCAGGCGTTCCTGCCGTTCGGGCCGATCAAGTCCATCAACATGTCGTGGGACCCGGTGACGCAGAAGCACAAGGGCTTCGCCTTCGTGGAGTACGAGATCCCCGAGGCCGCGCAGCTCAGCCTGGAGCAGATGAACGGCGTCATGCTGGGCGGCAGGTCAGTGCTCCACAAACATCCACGGGCTTATTACAAAAACTTAAATGCAAAGACATGTTGAATTGACATTTAGTAAATTATTTTCTCTCATTAATCCCAACTATCCCAACTATAATATTATAAATGCGAAAGTAACTCTGTCTGTCTGTCTGTCTGTTACGCTTTCCCGCTTAAACCTCGCAACCGATTTTGATGAAATTTGGCATAGAGATAGTTTGAGTCCCGAGAAAGAACATAGGATAGTTTTTATCCCGGTTTTTGAAACAGGGACGCGCGCGATAAAGTTTTTCTGTGACAGACAAAATTCCACGCGGGCGAAGCCGCGGTCGGAAAGCTAGTATAATATATTTATAATGCATCATTGGCCCCTTCTTATTGTTAACGATTAACGATAATAATTAGTTAACGATATTTTTGATACTATTTATTGTTTTTGTCATGTAATGATATAGACTCATAAAAACTAATTCATCAAACAAATAATGTTGCTTGCCGTACAGAATGGTATTTTACTGTGCTTATAATAAATAGACCGTAACGAACGGACCGTGTTCCCAGGAACATAAAGGTGGTGGGGCGGCCGTCCAACATGCCGCAGGCGCAGGCCGTCATCGACGAGATCCAGGAGGAGGCCAAGCAGTACAACCGCATCTACGTCGCCTCCATCCACCCCGAGCTCACCGAGGACGACATCAAGAAGTCAGTGCCCCGCGACACTTAACTATGTTTGATGACATCGACATCCTCGCTCGAAGGAGCCGGTGACTAACTCGCATATTGTGCAACGTTTCAGCGTGTTCGAGGCGTTCGGGCCCATCACGTACTGCAAGCTGGCGTACGGCGCGTCGGCGCACAAGCACAAGGGCTACGGCTTCATCGAGTACGCCACGCTGCCCGCCGCGCTCGAGGCCATCGCCTCCATGAACCTGTTCGACCTCGGCGGCCAGTACCTGCGCGTCGGCCGCGCCATCACGCCGCCCAACGCGCTGGCCGGCCCGCCGCAGGCCTCCGCCATGCCCACCGCCGCCGCCGTCGCCGCCGCCGCCGCCACCGCCAAGATACAGGTCAGTGGCNGCCGCCGCCGCCGCCGCCGGCCACCGCCAAGATACAGGTCAGTGGCCCGCCGCCGTGCCCACCGCCGCCGCCGTCGCCGCCGCCGCCGCCACCGCCAAGATACAGGTCAGTGCCGCCTCCGCCGTGCCCACCGCCGCCGCCGTCGCCGCCGCCGCCAAGATACAGGTCAGTGGCCCGTCGCCTCCGCCGTTTACTTCGCGAAGGTACTGTAATAAAAAAAATATGCTCAATGTCATTAACAATATGGTGTAGTTTAGCTTGTCTCAAGAGTCGAGCACCATTTTGTTGACAAACGTCAGTGATCGGTACTGCGCCGAAGCCATAGGGCTGACTTCGAGCTTCCTACCTTCTTGCACAAGAATACGCGTGTGTGAGTCAATGCTCGCTCGTATGTAAGGCCTTGTCGATAAGTGATCCTGTGAGGTGCCATCGCGCTTGTTTTATTTTCGATGTAAACTCGCGGAGATGAACAGGTCTGGTTCAATGCACAGGCCCAGAGANCCTGTCAATCACTTGAAACCTATAATAATGCAAGCTAACACGATGTAACGGCGCGTTGCAGGCGATGGACGCGGTGGCGAGCAACGCCGTGGCGCTGGGGCTGACGAAGCTGAACGCGCTGGGCGTGTCGCCGGCCGCCGCGCTGCCCTCGCTGGCCGCCGCGCTGCCCGTGGCGCTGCCCGCGCTGCCCACGCTGCCCACGCTGCCCGCCGCGCTGCCCACGCTGCCCACGCTGCCCACGCTGCCGGTCAGTGTAACTCTTAACTCTAGGGCTAGATGGCGCTGTGTAAAATTGTGAAAAAAAAATAAAAAAAACGCTCCTAAAAAAATTTTTTGTTCGTTAATTTTATTATCTAAAAATATTGGACACGTATATTTTCAATTGTCAGTCAAACAATTAATTACAAATTTATGGTGCGTTGAAGTTCCGCACGACTTCACAAAGTGCTGCAGTTTTAAACACTCACTGACGTCACGGGCCTTTTCTTTTGAATTTTGGCGCGCTTTATCTCTTTAAAGGACAATGTTCGTTCTCCATACATTGTTCGCCTAAAGAACCAACAATTTTGACATATTACTACCCGAAAGCGAAATAATACGATTCTGTGTGTAAGAACAATGATTCCTGATGGACACTTGCCATAAAATTAATGATTAAGAATATTAAATCACAGCGATTTTATAATATGTCGTTTATGACAACATGGCGTCTAATGTATTGTGTGAATGTATGAACACCGATTCGCGAAAAATGTTTTGTATTGTCGTCACGCCGAGTCGCAGCCAAATAGTATAAAATAATAGAACAAGTTTTAGAAATACAACTCGGCATTCCACTTTTANTGCATTTTTGGCATCAGTATCGATCACTAATCACCCCCTGATAGTTATTTTGAAAATATATTTCATGTACAGAATTGACCTCTCTACAGATTTATTATAAGTATAGATTAAGCAGCAGGGAAGCGCTGGACGCAGACCGCTGCCAATCGATCAACATGGAAAGCATTGGTGGAGGCCTATGTTCAGTAGTGGACGTCCTATGGCTGAAATGATGATGATGATGATGATGATATTTTTAATTATTCAATCTAACAATTAATTACAAAGTTATGGTGCGTTGAAGTTCCGCGCGACGTCACAAAGTGCTGCAGTTTTAAACACTCATTGACGTTACGGCCTTTTCTTTTCAATTTTGGCGCGCTTTATCTCTTAAAATTTTCATTACTTTGAAAAAGTGAAAAATACGTTTCGAGTATTTTTTGATACGTTAACTGACGGATTAATAAAAACTTGCTTTTTTACCCAGGAAACATTCCTATTCTACCTGTAGCACTGTCATCTGTATGCCGCCATGAGCGTCAGACTCGTTCTCGTCTTCCTTTATGAAGCGTGGTATTCAAAAACGAAAAGGGACGAAAGAAAAAAAGAAAGAAAAATTATTTATTTGACAACTAAAAAGCACAAAAACAATGAGGCGGAGAAAACAAAAATGTTGCCAAAGAGGTCACCCACTCAGTATTATCTTGACAGTTGACATTTTACTGCCAAGTGCCAAGACACTGGTTTTCAGTGGGTGCCTTGTACGCAGGGGCAAAAAAATATAATAAAATAAATTCAAATTAATTAAAATTCACATTGAAATAAAAAATAACAATTACAATAAAATAAAAAAAAAACAATACACTTACTAAAATTTTAAATAAACAAGTCCAAAAAAATATTAAAATTAAAATTCACAATAAAATAAACATTACAATAACAATAAAATTAACAACAAAAAAAAAACAAAAACAATACAATCGGTAATCTGATTTGTTTTCACTATGAGCCAAAGAGTGATTCAAACGCTATTATTTTTCAAGTTCTATTACTGAAACGGCTTCAGGTCTAAATGAATGTGTCAATTTCCAGAGCATAGCGGGCGGTCTCCCGGCGACGATCCCGGGCGCGCTGCCGCTGCCGGGCGCGCTGCCCGCCGCGCTCCCGCCGCCCGCCGTCATCCCGCCGCCCGGCGTCGTCATCCCGCCGCCGCCCGTCTCGCAGCGCCTGGTGAGTCGCGCCATGTCAATATTCAGCGCATGAAAACACGTGTAAATTAAATTATTTAGTGCGATGGCCAAGTCAATAATTTATGTAAAACGTTAAAGATTTTCTGACCTGGACTTGGTATTACATGGATCTCACTACTTTTTACCGTAGAACAACTGAGTTGCGAGACTTGGTGGGGGCACTCCCGTGCCCCCAGATTCGACACCCGATTCCTATATTCAATCCTTGTCCAAACCCGGATTTCAAGAGTCAAAGGATAGTGCCAATCCATGTATGGAAGTTGGACCAAGTGCTGCCCAGAATGAAACCATAGTGCATTTGGTTCCTCAGGCCAATACTAATTTGTAAACCGGAGCGCACTGAAATCTATCCCTGGAGTTAAGAGAAAAAAATAGTTTTGTTTTGAATTATTTACATACAAAATATCATCGATGTATACGTACTGCGCATAAGATTTCGCGATTGTCACATTAAGAGTAGGCGCACACCGTTGATTTTTTGTCGGCCGATAGTTTAGTCGGGCTGTTGAAAATAGTTTTTCGAAAAAACAATAAATATTCATAAAGTATTTCCCCACGTTCCAGGGCGGTTCCGATCCGGGCGCGGCGGCGCTGGGCGGCGGCGGCGGCGCGGGCGCGGAGGGCACGCAGCAGGCGGCGCTGCAGCGCAAGCTGCTGGACGCGTCGCCCGACACGCTGCAGCAGCAGGAGTCGCTGTCCATCTCCGGCCAGTCGGCGCGCCACCTCGTCATGCAGCGCCTCATGCGGCGCCGCGCCTCGCGCACGCTGCTGCTCTGCAACATGGTCTCCGCCGACGAGGTCGACACCGCGCTGCACCACGAGATACAGGTCGGTGTGACGTCACAAGCTGCTGGACGCGTCGCCCGACACGCTGCAGCAGCAGGAGTCGCTGTCCATCTCCGGCCAGTCGGCGCGCCACCTCGTCATGCAGCGCCTCATGCGGCGCCGCGCCTCGCGCACGCTGCTGCTCTGCAACATGGTCTCCGCCGACGAGGTCGACACCGCGCTGCACCACGAGATACAGGTCGGTGTGACGTCACAAGCTGCTGGACGCGTCGCCCGACACGCTGCAGCAGCAGGAGTCGCTGTCCATCTCCGGCCAGTCGGCGCGCCACCTCGTCATGCAGCGCCTCATGCGGCGCCGCGCCTCGCGCACGCTGCTGCTCTGCAACATGGTCTCCGCCGACGAGGTCGACACCGCGCTGCACCACGAGATACAGGTCGGTGTGACGTCACAAGCTGCTGGACGCGTCGCCCGACACGCTGCAGCAGCAGGAGTCGCTGTCCATCTCCGGCCAGTCGGCGCGCCACCTCGTCATGCAGCGCCTCATGCGGCGCCGCGCCTCGCGCACGCTGCTGCTCTGCAACATGGTCTCCGCCGACGAGGTCGACACCGCGCTGCACCACGAGATACAGGTCGGTGTGACGTCACAAGCTGCTGGACGCGTCGCCCGACACGCTGCAGCAGCAGGAGTCGCTGTCCATCTCCGGCCAGTCGGCGCGCCACCTCGTCATGCAGCGCCTCATGCGGCGCCGCGCCTCGCGCACGCTGCTGCTCTGCAACATGGTCTCCGCCGACGAGGTCGACACCGCGCTGCACCACGAGATACAGGTCGGTGTGACGTCACAAGCTGCTGGACGCGTCGCCCGACACGCTGCAGCAGCAGGAGTCGCTGTCCATCTCCGGCCAGTCGGCGCGCCACCTCGTCATGCAGCGCCTCATGCGGCGCCGCGCCTCGCGCACGCTGCTGCTCTGCAACATGGTCTCCGCCGACGAGGTCGACACCGCGCTGCACCACGAGATACAGGTCGGTGTGACGTCACAAGCTGCTGGACGCGTCGCCCGACACGCTGCAGCAGCAGGAGTCGCTGTCCATCTCCGGCCAGTCGGCGCGCCACCTCGTCATGCAGCGCCTCATGCGGCGCCGCGCCTCGCGCACGCTGCTGCTCTGCAACATGGTCTCCGCCGACGAGGTCGACACCGCGCTGCACCACGAGATACAGGTCGGTGTGACGTCACAAGCTGCTGGACGCGTCGCCCGACACGCTGCAGCAGCAGGAGTCGCTGTCCATCTCCGGCCAGTCGGCGCGCCACCTCGTCATGCAGCGCCTCATGCGGCGCCGCGCCTCGCGCACGCTGCTGCTCTGCAACATGGTCTCCGCCGACGAGGTCGACACCGCGCTGCACCACGAGATACAGGTCGGTGTGACGTCACAAGCTGCTGGACGCGTCGCCCGACACGCTGCAGCAGCAGGAGTCGCTGTCCATCTCCGGCCAGTCGGCGCGCCACCTCGTCATGCAGCGCCTCATGCGGCGCCGCGCCTCGCGCACGCTGCTGCTCTGCAACATGGTCTCCGCCGACGAGGTCGACACCGCGCTGCACCACGAGATACAGGTCGGTGTGACGTCACAAGCTGCTGGACGCGTCGCCCGACACGCTGCAGCAGCAGGAGTCGCTGTCCATCTCCGGCCAGTCGGCGCGCCACCTCGTCATGCAGCGCCTCATGCGGCGCCGCGCCTCGCGCACGCTGCTGCTCTGCAACATGGTCTCCGCCGACGAGGTCGACACCGCGCTGCACCACGAGATACAGGTCGGTGTGACGTCACCCGGGCTCCGTCTCCGGCAGACGGCGCGCCACCTCGAGCGTGTGACGTCACCCGTGCTTCGAGACGAATATTTTTTTAATTCTTTGTGCCATATTTTCAGCAGATCGGTGCCACGTAAAACTTTTGTCTTCAAACTGTTTGCGTTTTGGACAAAACTCGATACCCAACCTATGATTTCTGATTTCGACGTTAACGTGACGATCTCGATTCTCCAAATTGGTTTCGTGCTAACATTTCTCATACTTAGTTCACTTTACGTCACGTTCACAGAGACACTGTTTAAATTATCATACTAAATTTTTTGATAGCAGTGAGGGTTTTCGCGAATGAAAAATCTGCCAGATGGCAATAAGCATTTGGACCTCGTGTCTACGCGAGGTCCAAATGCTGCATGATTGGTTATTTTTGACATGACATTGACACATATGTCAAAATCCACCAATCACGCAGCAGTCAAACGAATACGCAAACGATTCGAAATCGAAAATAGTTTCGCACTAGAGGTACAGTGACGTAGAATTTTCTTGAATGTTTTATCTGGTAGCGATAGTTCTGACGTAAGTTTCGTTCGCCGCAGGAGGAGTGCTCGAAGTGGGGCCGCGTGGAGCGGCTGGTGATCTACAACGAGCGCCAGAGCGAGGACGACGACCCCGCGCACGCCAACGTCAAGATCTTCGTGCAGTTCGCCGACCCCGACGGTACGTCACTCGCTGCTTGCCGGTCACCGGCCGCTAGGGATCTCATGTTACTGCTCCACCTGCTTCTTAACGCGTTTGGATTTTGAGGGAAACCGTTCTATTACGATAATGAATTCGTCGCATTAGAAATGAATGTTGTTTGGCGACCTAATTATTCATGCTTTTTTTTTTAGTTTATTTCAACTTTTGACGGCATTATTTCCAAGTCTAGCCTATGCACATCGTTAATGCCTTATTTAAAAGCCTATTCAGACCTAAGCGGTATTCGCTACCGTCTGCGACAGAGAAAACCTACTGGGTATGCGGTAATAATACTGTTCAGACCTAAGCGGTATTCGCTACCGTCTGCGGCAGAGAAAACGCTCTAGCCGCGATACTTGATACTAAATACCTGAGCGAAACCCGCGTGGTATGTACCTCTACCCACAGCGGCAGCGAATATCGTTTAGGTTTGAATAGGCCTTAACGCGTAATACATTCAGATTTTAACATCAACGCAAGTGGAGCAGTAGCATTAGCAAATTAATATACCGAAAATGTTTAATGTGAAACAGGATATTTGAGGTTTAAACATACTGAATTTAATAAATGTGGTGTATTGCATAGTTGTATAAGGCACCAATTTATTAGCCATGTGGATCATTGTTATATCTTTCTATTATATAAAAGAAAGTCGTGTTAGTTACTCCACTTATAACTCAAGAACGGCTGAACCGATTTAGCTGAAAATTGTCAGGGAGGTAGTTTAGAGCCAGGAGAAGGACATAGGATACTTTTTATCCCGTTATTTATTGCCATTAAGGCGGAACAAAGTTCGCCGGGTCAGCTAGTAAATAAATAAAATTGTATTGCAGAGGCGCGCGCGGCGGCGGGCGCGCTGCACGGGCGCTACTTCGGCGGCCGCACCGTGCGCGCCGCGCTCTACGACCAGGACCTCTTCGACCACGGCGACCTCTCCGGCTAGCATCCGCACTCCTTAATAGATAGACTTAAGACAATAAATATAAGCCATCACTGTTACTGCGCGTTTCACTGCCCGCGTCCCCTTGCTCACTAAATATTTGCTCCCGTTGTCCCCACCGAGCCTTATTTAATTTTTTTTAATACCCGTTGTCGCCACTTAATTCCGATGGATGGGAACAACGGGAATAAAAAAAAATCCACCAGTGGGGACGACGGGAATAAACGAAATATTTTACAAAAAGATGATTATTTTTTATGAGATTAGATTCCTGTGAGTATCCGAATCAATACAACTAGGGATTTTTATTTGTAAAGATACATAAACTCACACACAGTACAAATACTTTAACATGGTTATGTTTCAGAATCGGTGTGCCTACAGTCCTATCAACTTAAGCTGAGAATTGCATTTGTGTGAGTGATCGCCAAAAGTACCGTTAGTAAAACACATACAAATAAAATTAATGTTTTATTAAAAGGAAATCTATAAAACACTTGCTACCAATTGGGCCGATGTAACGACACTTGACACATCCTTTTAAATAAATAAACAAATAAAAACAGGTCCTCGCTCAGCATATGCCAAGGCACGAAGTACCTCGACGCTGATATTCTGCGAGCACCGTTTATAGAGAGGGCGTCCAGCCAGCCTTACAAAATACAACAAAAAGACAAACTTTATAAAATTACAAAATAAAAACAGACTAAAAACTTTTCGTTCACACCTTTATAATACGTATTCAATTTGCATAAAATTTCTTTCACTTGGCTGCTTAATGGATTTCGTACAGGAAATTCACTTACAGTAGGAGCCATTTCACTAATATTTGGAACACAATTACATAAAATTACACGTATCTGCTACCAGTACCGGGGGTGAAGTGAAGTATGTGAGCGACAAGGAAGCGGTGCGTGGCGGACGCGCCGCGCTTCAGGCCGCTTGCTATATTAAACCATGCGCGGGACGCGCCGCGCTTCAAGCCGATTGCCACTCTAAACTATCGGTGTGCACTCACACAAATGCAATTCTCAGCTTAAGTTGAGAGGACTGTACCATGAGTTTACGTTAGGTGAGCTCGCTAGCGAATACGTCAAAAGATTCTATGAAGATTTTATTTCTTGAAAGTAGCCGCTAGGGGCGCTGCACAATATGTCATACATTTAGATGACATTTTTTTACGCAGTCGCTAGCGAGCACACCTAGCGTAAACTCATGGTAGGCACACGGATATCGATTTACAGTTTTGATTCGATGTTGAAAAAATCCGTTATTACCAACCACTAGTACAGATAGCTGCCGCGCCCAACCCGCGGCGCTAGCGTAGCGCGCCTCGTCTCCAGTCTGCGTCGCCGCTAGGGTTGCCAACTCTTGAAAGGATCAACCCGGGAGAATAGTTGCTCCATCACGCTGAATACGCGCTTGAATGAAGCATTAATAGAGACAGGAATGGAAAGAACAAACGCGACCATTTTTTTTTATTCAGGGCAAGGATTTCTGTCTTTCGATTTCGTAAAGAAGTCAACCCAGCGTAAATCCACTCGATTTTCTTCATTAAGATGTGGTTGCACCTCACGCAAAAGTCCAACCTCATCGTAAAATTTGTCACTATCTATGTCTATGTCAATATTTAATAAATCCTGGAGTTTAGTAATGCTGGTCCATGTGATTGGTTCTTTTAAAGATAAAATTTATACACAAGTACGAGCAGCAATGGATGCATTTAATTTTTAGAAATACCGGAGAAAATATTTCTCTCCGGGAGGTCGGGAGGTTAACCATTATTTCCGGAGTCTCCCGGGCAATCCGGGAGGGTTGGGAACCCTAGTCGCCGCCCTGCGCCGATCGCGTGTGTCGTGTGTTCCGGCTTTTTTCTCACTACCCACTTGTGCATTATTGTTAGTGACGTGTGCTATAAATAAGCTTCAATCTTCCCTTTTTTGTGTTCTATAATAATATTTTTTTCGCTGTTAACTGTCGACACCTCTTTCTTTATGAGCTGTTGACAAAGGCCCGCATAAGTGATAAGGAGTAGATATTATTATGAGTTAGACCTACCGTGTGATGTGTGTGTGTGTGTGCGTTACCATCGTTCGTGTGGAAATAAATGCACAGATTTGGAACTGCGGTGTTATTCTTCGCACTAGGTGAGTACCACATACAACACAGTACAATATCAATTTCAAAGGGTACAAAATTGAGTAAGCCACATATTTTTATTTTTATGGAATATCATATTTATCACAATAAGACACAATTTTGAAGATAAACTCATACAAAATAACATGCTTTGAAGAACAACCACCCACTGACAAACGATAACCGCCGCGTGCGCGCGCACCAGCGGGCGGGGGTGCGGGGGGAGCTGCCCGGCGGTAAAAATTACACTACCGCCAAAAATGCTCGCGCGTGCTGCGCACGCGCTCGCGCTTGGGTTAAGTTCTTTTCAGAACCTAACCCATTTTCAGAATGGTGTCAGCAACCTAACTCTAATTTTTCAGTAATTTCAGACGTGGGTTTTCAGGAACCTAACGTGGGTCAAGTTGGGTTCTTTAAAGTTAGGTTCTTTTCAGAACCTAACCCATTTTCAGAATGGTGTCAGCAACCTAACTCTAATTTTTCAGTAATTTCAGACGTGGGTTTTCAGGAACCTAACGTGGGTCAAGTTGGGTTCTTTAAAGTTAGGTTNGACGTTGATTTAACAGGTGAATGTAACAGGCTCATTATTGCATAAGCTTGTCCACGGCTCAGTAAAATAATTTCTTACTTGTGTGCGCGCCGTTGTGTTCGGGCACGGGTTCGGGCGATGAGTCAGGCGAGCAGTAGATTCGCGTCGAAAAATACGGGCACTGATTTAAACGAATTTGATTTTTAAAATTTAACGAATACAGTCGAATTTAAAATGCCAAATTATAGATATTTTGTTAAGAAATCGGACACACGTCTGCCTTTGACGGCGTCGAACGACGAAGTCACGAAACAATTTCTGGTGTATTTTCCCAGAAATATTTTAATTCAAATCCACAATTTCTCTTGTTTAAAAGCCTTTAGCTAACGTCCCACAAAATGTACACAGATCCGCGAGATGAAACGCACTCGCAAGACCGGTCAGCAGCCGGCTCGTGACTTCTACTGCGCCATGTGCGATATGTACGCAGCCGACGGAGCCATTCACCGGACCACCGTCGGGCACAGGAAACTCAAGAAGTACCTGCATCCCACTTGCACGTCCTGCCATAAGGAAATGCCAACTAGGATCGAGCTGGATGAGCATAGGCTGACGTCTGAGCATCTGAAAAACATGCAAGATAAGCAGGAGACGGTGTCCAAGCCTAAACCGGAGGGTACGTTCTGTATAATTACTTCTTCTTCTTTTCGTGTCGACAACAAACCCACACAGTTTCAGCCCAAAACTCCGCCACTAGAGTGGCGTTGTCAGTAGCACTCATCAAATCCTCCTGAGTGCAGTTGTTCGGGCACTCAGAGCACGACATCAGGTGCTTCATCGACTGGGGAACAAAACCGCACACGCACTCCTTATTATTACTTTTAGCGACTAGACAACTCTATGAGGTAAACCTTTTTTTACCCATGATAGTCTGCCTCTCACTTGATACAATGAGATGATCAGGCCGAAGTTGAAAGCGAGATTCATCCAGTATCGTAAACCAAAGAAGAACTGGCTATCTTACCTCACCCAAATGGCGACAGACTTAAATAAGATTAAATGAAGAAAAGATGGTAGTTAGCTAGGTGGACTTAGAACAAGCCCAACCAAAGTAGATTTTTTAAACAGTGTGAGTCCTTGTTAAGGATTTCGATGATTATTCACGCTCCTAAATGTCGGTTCGAATGTTTGTAAAAGCTCTTTAAAAATCCTATTTGCAGAAAATTTATGACTTTTCCTACATTTACCTCAGGTAAATTAGAGAGGGTCATGCTCCTGCATTAAAGACTAAAGTCCGTTTTCACCATGAATCCCTAATTTTTAAGTGAGACCTATGAAAACAAAATTCCTGTTAACTTAAGAATTAAGGATTGATGGTGAAAACGGGCATAAGCCTGAGTTGCACCACCCAGTGTTTATTGTATGGAGTTTGACAGATTTTTTACGTTTGTCAAAGTTAAAGTAAGATGGTGTAACCCAGACTACGTGACCTGCCCCCCTAGACAAAACGCACTTTTTGATCGAATCGAAAATCGAATCCGTCAAAACTCCATACAAAAAAGGGGCTTTTCGACCACTTTTCGACTGGTTTGCGATTATAATTTACACTTTGTCTAGACCCACTGATGATGAAATTACTTCTATGCTAACCCAACCGTATCCTTCCAGTGATGGTAATCTCAACTCTGACGATGGAGCAGTCGTACCTACGCGACGATCGCCAACGCTGGCGCCGCGGGGACCCGCACCACGACGACAAGGACAAGAAGCATGCCAACAAGGACCAGGATAACCAGGTATGTTGCTAAGTTTTCAGGTTTGCGCGCCGGGATAAAATCTTATCGATTTTTGACGACAAATGTATGGCCTTATCGCGTGTAATCGCTAAAATGGCGCGATAAAAGCATAACATGGCACGCATCCTAGGCATACTGAAGTAGATGAGCAAGGAAACGCAAAGTGATGTGACAATGTCGCGTCGTATAGCGTTTTGTCGCGTTGTGTTTTCGTAGTACGCTGTTAGAATGTTTGGCTACTGCTTACAAGTTCTATTCATTGTTTGGGCATGTTTCCTGGTCATGATATTATTATTAGTTATCTTATGAAAGGAAGCTGAAAACCTGAATCGAATAATGTGCCCTTTGCCACAAGTAGCAAAATCTAATCTGTTCTAGTTGCATAATTGTACCAAGAAAACTAAAGCTATATCACACTTGCGTCATTTAACATTTTGGTAGTCTACATAATATTCCTCACATTGTTCCCAGACCGAAGATCAGATCAAAACCGAACCGCAAGAGGGTGAGGAGCCCAAAGAGGGCGAGGAAGTTAAAGTGAAGACCGAGGAGCCTCTCGACTCGCCCGACACCGTGCTGGACTACAACGAGGGCGACGACTTGACTAACATGACTGCTGACATGTATCCGGCTTACAGGTGAGATAACCTGCATGTAAGGTGGTCCTATTCTACACTGTAAGAGCCAAAGCACACGATACGTTGCTTGCACCTTGCGACGCCGCACCGCAAAGATCTTGCCTATTTTAAGATGAAGCTGCGACACCGCTCCGGTTTTTCACCACCACCTCCGCCGCAACGCATTTTATTTCTTGTTCTTTGGACTAGCCAGGGAACTGTTCCCATTCCTCATGCCTCATGTGACTAACACTTCTTTCTGCAATGTGTTTGAAAAGCAGCCGAAATTATTTAACACTGACTGTACTAGGCTAAATATGCGTGTGTTCGAGGGGGTACACTAACTAGCGTACCTCTGATCTCGGATCCAGCGTACTTCTGATCTCGGATCCAGCGTACTTCTGATTTCGATCCAGCGTTCCTCGGATCTCGATCCAGCGTACCTCTGATTTCGAACCAGCGTTCCTCAGATTTGAGGTCGGTCTTTACCATTCAGCTAGTTTTTAATATTTATTTTGATTTTAAAGTATCCAGCACGGAGCGCGGCATAGGCGTATCGTTCCTGGCGGAGTTTCGCTGTGTGTAGTACCGCCTGTGTTCTAAGCTCTAGCTATGATCTTCTTCGTTTCTTTTTGTAGCAATAGGAAAGCGCTTTTTAATCAGGTCTTCTCATTTAACTGAACCATACCTAGCGTAATCTAAAGTCTGGTCGCCGACCCATCGCATAGTCGCGACAGCAATATAACTACGCGCGAGCGATAAGGATGGGTAGCTTGGGGTCATTGGACGAAATTCTATCTGTCTTTAGCCTAAGAAATTCAAGCAAGCAAATTTAATGTTTCTCTGTATTCCAGCACGGAGCGCGGCGTAGGCGCATCGTTCTTAGCCGAGTTCCGCTGCGTGCAGTGCCGGCTGTGCCGCAAGCTGCTGGACGGCGACGAGACGGCCGCCGTGCACCTTCGCACGTGGCGACACCACCAGCTGTTCCTGCGGCTGCTGCAGGAGAAGAAGGGCGACAAGCAGGCTGATGCTGTAAGTGCCTCCTTAGACCTCTTAGAATAAAATTAGTTAAATCATGGCGCTCATCCTAACCCTAAAGTCTGTTCGCTGAGAGTTGATAAAAAAAAATCAGAGGTTCTAAACTCATTATAAATTGCGGCCCGCTAATTATTTTTGTCGATATAATGAGTTGGTAGATTATCATTATTATCTCTTTTAAATTTACGGGAATTATTCCGGTTAGGGCATACGTGGGGATACGGATCAAACACGTGGCGTCCATGTGTTGGATAAAAAGTATTTCATTATTATCAAGTGGCTTATAGTGTATCCCAATGTTGGGCAAAGCCCTACCCACTGTCATACCATTCATTTCGGTCTTATGTAAAATAAATCTATTCCGTTTCACACATTGCGTTTCACACATTGCGGCCCGCCGGCCGGGCGCTTGACGACAGCTGCGTGGCTCGTACCATGGTACTCAGTGCGCGTTGTGACAAACGACGCCCGCCATACAGAATGCGATAATTAAGCGACAGTCGCTATTGCAAGACATTTCATAATATTTATCAACTCTCGGCGAACAGACTTCATAAAGCGTCGAGCCGCGACCGTTGCTTGCAATATATCAGTGCACATCAGTTTGCCAGCGAGTTTGGCAGGATTCACATTGACCGGCGCGATTCGGCGCACAACGCAGCGTCCGTTCGGACAAAAATGCGGTGGAATGCGCGCGAATCCGCTGGACTTCTGACGCATGCTCGCGCATCCGTCCGGATTGAAATATCAGTTAATCAGTTGTAAGCAATTACGACTCTAAGAACTGTTAATAAAATACTATTTTCTTTACGGCCGTGTACTTACACGCTCTGACGCGCGCCTGTCAATGGGTATCGTCCCTTAGATGAAAGACCTAATTCAACTAAAGGTCGCGTTTCTTTAGTCTCTGTCGCAGTGCGAAACGCCGACTTTACTTTTCGTTAGAAGTACCGCCATACAGGAAACATAAGTATGAAAGACATCAGCCATCGAAAGCTGCCGTGAAAATGATAAGAAAATACCGTTTGATAATATTTCAAAAAACCTAGCTCCTTAATTAAAACACTAACAAAGAAACTATCTCCCCAGCAACCCGAAACCGAAGCCGAGGCCGAGGCCGAGTCTACGGAATCCAACGAGGCTTCGTCCAAGCGCTCGCTGCAGTCGTGCGAGGACGGCAACTGGAAGCGCCGCAAGACCGAGCCCGCGCAAGAGAACGGCCTGCAGGAGCCCGACGTCGCCATGAAAGGTACTGTAGGCTGAGCTTACATCTTTAACGCGCTCATATAACGCTATGTCCATAATAATAAATAAATAATAATCATTTATTTGCCATTAAACATAGTATACAAAGATTTTAGTTACAATTATGTTGCTTTTGGTCTGTAGAATTCGTTTTATTTTGAACTACAAGACTCAAACTTTGTTATGAAAGGTACTGTAGGCTGATGTTACATCTTTAACGCGGTCATGTAACGCTATGTTCATAATAATCATCAATCAATTGATGCTGGTGTTGAAATTAGATAATATTGGTATATTATTACTATTTATTTACTACGCACAGTAGTTATACTGTTTTTTTTTTACCCAAATAAAAAAATAAAAAATATAACTTCATTATGTTGCTTTTGGCCCTGTATCTTTAGTTGATCTGTAGAATTCGTTATATTTTGAACTGCAAGACGTAAACGTCGCCATGAAAGGTACTGTAGGTCACATCTTTAACGCGGTCATATGACGCGCTGTTGCTTTTTACACGTATCTTTGGCTGATCCTTTTTCGTTTTTGTTGAAGTAGAACCTGTTACAAATATCAAAGCGTTTATTTTCATAAGCAAAAGTTGTCACACCTCAGAATAGGCTTTTATTTCATGCTAAAATTTTAATTAAAAACCAACTAAGGATATGTCCACCTTGTAGATGAAAAGCTTTTCTAGTTTAAATTAAAATTTATTAATTACATTGAAAGAGTTAACCTTATCGATAGTGGAAGTATCAATTAATGTAAGGGACATTTTGGCCAAAATGAGTTATATATACCAACGCATTCAGAATTTTCGGCTCTATCGATTGGTATACTTGAAATGTTGATATCTTTAAAAAAATGTCCCTTACCTTAAACATTTTTAGTCGTCTGAATACGACTTTTGGGGAAACAAATGATTTAAAGGACGTAAATTCCTTTTAATAATACAATTCAGCCCTTACCCTAAACTGTTGGTTTTAACTTTTGAACTCATTGAACCTTACTTCATTTAAAACTTTTTGATTTATTATAATTAGGCCCTTACGTTAATATGCATATAGGATATCAATTACTTTTTTTGGTGGTGATATGCATTTAATGCCTCCCACTCCTACTACACTTATGAACACTAAGTTGTCTTGTTTCTATCTTTTTTCTGTTCATTTTTACGCAGTTGGGTTTTTGACCGAGGGGCTGAAGGCTCTTCAGAAGCTGTTCAATTCCGTCATCTTCGAAGGAAAAACGCCTACGGTATGGCACAGAAGTGTGGTGACACTCTTCTTCAAAAAAGGCGACAAAACCTTGTTGAAGAATTATAGACCCATCTCACTTCCGAGCCATGTCTACAAGCTGTTTTCGAGAGTCATTACGAATCGTCTCGCTCGTAAGCTCGATGACTTCCAGCCTCTCAATCTCTCAATCGCTTTAGTACACCACATACATACGCCACGGCAGATTATACAGAAGACCGAGGAGTATAGTCAGTCACTTTGCCTGGCGTTTGTGGACTATGAGAAAGCTTCGATCGAGACCTGGGCAGTACCTACTACAGTTTCTCCAACGGTGTCAAATTGACTACCTATATCGATACATCGAAATGTTGAAAGGCTTGTACGAAAACGCCACAATGTCGTTCCGTCTCCAGGATCAAGACTCGAAACCAGTTGCAGCAGCAGACAGGGGGAACTGAAAACTCCGAAACTGTTTCTGGACTGGAACGGATTCGGCATAAATATCAACGGTGAGTAAATAACCCACCTTCGATTCGCAAACGATATCATAGCCATGGCTGAGACCGTGGAAGATCTAGGCACAATGCACAATGGCCTGAGTCGAGCCTCTCAACAAGGGGGTCTTAAAATGAAACATGGACAAGACAAAATCATGTCAAATGTCCGTGTTGCACCCACTCCTCTAAAGGTTGGATACTCTACACTCGGCAGTTGTTGACACTTATATGTACCTAGTACAAACAGTCCAGTTAGGCTGGTTATAGTGTCACGCGGACCGTCCAGTGCGGATCCGCTTCACACAGCCGATCTGTAAACTTCGAGGAAGCGTTTTAGAGTAATGCGGTCCGCAGGAATCGCTCGCTCCCTATCAGTTCATACAGATTGGCTGTGCGGAGCGATCCGCACTGACGGTCTGCGTGACACTAAAACCAGCCTTAGGTAGGTCTAACTTCGAGGAAGAGGTCAATCGTCGAATCCAACTCGGCTGGCAACGTTCAGGAAGCTTCGTGATATTCTCACGTCTGAAATATCGCACTGTCTCAAGACAAAAGTCTTTGATAACTTATGGATCTGAGACGTGGTCGCTTACTGTGGGCCTCATAAGAAGACTCAAGGTCAAAGGCGATGGAGCGTGCTATGCTCGTAGTGATTGAACCAGAAATGACGTGATCCGCAGGAGAACCAAAGTGACTGACATAGTCCGCAGAATCGCTAAAATCAAGTGGCAGTGGATGGAGCTCGTAGCTTGCAAAGCTGATGGCCGCTGGGGCAGAAAAATTCTTGAGTGGCGACCACGAGCTGGAAGACGTAATGTGCTGCAGACCCCCACTAGGTCGACCGACGATCTGGTGAAGGTTGTAGGAGGTGCCTGGATGCGGGCGGCGCAGGACCGGTTGTTGTGGAAATCCTTGGGGGAAGACCTTTGTCCAGCAGTGGACGTCATTCGGCTAAAACGAACGAACGATGATTGAAAAAAAAACCTATCTGCGTAAAAATGAACAGAAAAAGATAGAAACAAGACAACTTGTTCACAAATGCAGATGTAGGCATCATCAGTGACTAAATGTTTTGTTGGTGATGTGTATTTGATGCCTCCAACTGCATTTGTGAACACTAAGTTGTCTTGTTTCTATCTCTTCTCTTCGTTTTGTTAATGAATACTCGAATGCAACCTCTACTTACATCAGGTTTCAATGTTAAAATTGTCAAGTTACAATAATATTACTGTCGTGTTTATTCTTAAATGTACCTTACAACATACATGACATTCCATACTGTGAAATTTCAACATTGTAAGGTACAGTCAAGCTCGTTTTTTTAATGTAAGGGACATGCTATCTTTTAAACTACCCATTTTTCGAAAATTTGGCGTTTATATTATGAAAGAACAGAAAATTCTAAGAAACTTTGCCATAGAAACTATTTAAATCGTAACATCACATAAAAAGATATTGAGGTATAAAGAAAAAAAAAATCGTTTTTTGGCTCTCCTGAAAAGTCGTGTTTTGTCCCTTACAGTAATTGATATTTCCACTATCGTTATGCTTGCAAGCAATAAACTACGAGTATTTAGTCTCGCTTACAACTTGCAATATGGCTACTAACTTTAATCTGTTTTCCACTTGCAACTGATGGACCATGGCTGATTGATACCTGTTCACAAGATACACGTACGTATCAAATGCTTATTAATGAATAAGATTGGATTGGAGCCATATACAATTTCAACAAAAACATTATACAGTTTAGTAAAAATGTAAATAAGACTGTAAAAGCACATTCAATGACTATCACCTCATTTTTTTTCAAAATTTTATTTTTCCACTCGGCGTGATTAATATACATACCTCCACAATTTATTTATTACAGCTCTCTAATGCCAATAGTTTCCAAGCAAAACCTCGGACAGGCAGACAGACGGACATAACGAAACTATAAGGGTTCCTTGTCAAGACTACGGAACCCTAAAAAAGTGTAATATTACAAAGTAAAAAAAATGGTGAAAAATATAGCTTGTAGGGGTATAAAATTTCCACGGGGGCAGCCGTCCCTTGGTTTTTATTCATTGCCTGTTCAGTGCGTGCTGACGTAAGGTCTATTCACAGAGGAACCTGGCGACGTGGAAATGCCGCCCGCTGAGGAGTTAGAAGACTGGGGCGCTGCCGGCGACGCCGACCACGACACCTGGGCCGACGACAAGCCGCAAGCCGGTATGTTTGCATTCTAAAATGATCGCTATGTCACTCGAAAGACCTTGTCTTGTACACATCATTCAAAAACAACCATTTTATTTGGAAAATAAGCTTCATTTTAGCAGTTCGGTTTCAAAAATAGAAGATGTGTAAAAACGATAGATTAACGATGATGAAAAAGTGAGGTGAGATCTCAGTAAATTCCTCATTGTTACTAAAGCTCAAGGGAAAGAGGGAATCATTAGTCTTATTTTAGCATTTATAAGTTGAGATATCATTTTAATTGAGACTGGCTGAATGTGCAAATTGCACGAAGCCATTATCAAACTAAGTAAACAAAACTGTGTTCACCGATACGGATAATTGTGAACCGATTTTTAAAATTGTTTTGTTCTTTGATAGAGTAAAGTGGAGTGAGGTGGTCCCATTGTCAGCAAGTCCCAATCTGATGATGGGATCCTAGGGATATCGAGGGCAACCCTCAAACTTTAAAGGCACATAGTACGTATTTCATACTTTTAATAAAATTATTTAAGTATTTGTGTCTGTAGTCACTCATCATCGCATGTTGATGAGCTGGTGATGGAAGGTAGAACTCCTCAACCAGTGTTGGAGAATAATGTGTTCTGATAGTTATGGTTATAGGACCCATAATTGTGTCCTTTGAGGTTATTTATGTGAGTTGATGGCGTGAGGACTCCGTAAGTAGATAATACTTTGTTGCCGATATCGATATAACCTGTAATTTGTAGAAAAGATTTTAACACTAAAATTCAAAAGTAAACAAATAAAATTTTAAAATAGATGATTCAAACAAATCTCCCTACCTAAAAACATCTCACGAAAAATTTAATTGGCACTGAATTCAGATATCAATAGGTAGAAACAGTCACGAAAATTAATGATTCAGTGTTTTTAGTTACGGATTTTTTGTCATTTACTAATGTTCGTGCAGTCCATCTTAAATTTCGTTACGTTATGTAATGAGGGCTATCGTTTTAGCGCTCACCAGTTTGCGCCACTGTAGAGTAAGGTCTAGTAGCGAAGACATTGTTACTTGCTAGTAGCGAAGACAGTGGCACCAACTGGTGAGCGCTAAAGTGGTAGGAGGACTATCGCATTTGCACTCATCAAGATGGCGCCACTGTAGAGTAAGGTCCTGTCAATCGCCAGGGGTGCCAACTGTTAAATATAAAAACGATAGCCTTAATAATTGTGGGGCACCAAATCAGTGGTAGGGTTAATACTGGCACGTGTCTAGCTAGTCCGACCGTGCATTAATACTTTTTAAAAGCCTACTTGCAAGAGTATTATGAGAATAGTTATTAATCTATTACCTTTCTCCGCAGACGAACCCATCGAGCCGGCTCCGGCGCCGGTGCCCGCGCCCGCCCCGGCGCCCGTCCCGGCCCCAGCGACGCCCAACGGCCGGGCCCGAGGCTCGCCCCGGGGCAGAGGCCGCGGCAGGGCCCGCGGGCGCGGTCGCTACTAGAGTAAACGCTCGTGTGGACCTTAACGCTCAGAGGCTTAGTGTGAGTTTACATCAAACGTCGTCACTAATGACCGCGTAAAAAATATATATGAAGATTTTAGTGCTTGAAAGTTTCCGCTAGGGGCGCTGTACAATCCGTCATACATTAATGTCATTTTTTGACGCGCTCTCACTCACATTCAGCCCTCAGAAGTGATTGTGGCAGTGCAAAACGCGTGACGGGTTGTTTCACTTATGCCCGTATTCACCTTCAATCCCTAATTTTTAAGTGACCCATATGGTAACAAAACAGGTATGTTTTCATAGGGGTCACTTAAAAATTAGGGGTTTTTTTTATGATTGAAAGTGAAAACGGGCATTATCCTCACATTAACACTACCTTACTTACTTTATGGCACATTGCCCACAATTCGCATCGAAGCTCGCAACTGCGAACTGAATCCCAATATGGATAAGTGGAATAACCCGACCAGCCAGGCTAATATGCGCGCGACGATGAAATCTTATCGTGTATAATGTTGCATTGGACATCAGCCCTGCAAATCTACTTGCAAGTTTATATTCTGTATATCCATTTTAGAGTACATACAAATACATATTCTAACAGCTAGATTATAACCTCACCCGTTCATAATTTTTCGGTGACAATTATTGCTACAATAAGATTAGATTGTATCGTGCTTCTTCCAAAACTGACGTAAGTCTTTATATTTTATAAATTACTTTGAGCTAAGCCTGGCTGAATATTACCGCCAATATCGCCCGTATTTACTGTGCGTTAAGGTTCACATGTTACGCTTACCAAGCTGCTGTAGTCAGCTGTACGCTTCTGCCCCCCTATCTCCCTCTACTAGCGGGCAGGGCGACCCATAGCTATAATATAAGTAACACTTAGCCTAAGCGCAGAACACCGACTTTTAGCTGGCCGATAGTTGGGTCATAGCAGTCAAATTTTCCATTGTTTTTCGACCTTAAGAGTAGGCGCACACCGTTGATATTTCGTCGGCCGACAGTAGTCGGGCAGTTGATCAGTATGGGCATGTATGGGAGTGCGCACACTACGCCGATTCGATTTGGCCGATTCTTCATACAATTTAAAATCGAGCACAACTATCGGCCAACTAAAAATCAACGGTGTGCGCCTACTCTAAGACAAGCGAATAAGGTGCAAAATATGGTGGGAACTATATTCCCTCTGACATATAAAGGTTTAATCAGTATGAAAGTGCGCACATTGATATCGGCCGATTCTTCATACAAATTAGAATCGGGCCCAACTGTCGGCCGACTAAGTCTAGTCTGCAGGGAGTCTTACAAACTGTTAGTATAAAGACCTTTTACTAGTATAGGTATAATTCTTAAATCCTTTTGTATTTAAACTGTCTGCGAACCAAACCTTGAACGAAATATTATAATCGGTATAGGCAGATGGTAATTAATAGAGTAAAATAACCAGATAAATTTTTACTGATTGTTTATTTACAAAAAAACTATGTTAGTGCAGTAGTTGATACTGCATTCAGCATGTGCATGATAATTTTTCTCCGAAAATGTGAGATACATAATGTCAAATAAAATAAATCAATTTATTTCCTTTTGAAATCTTTATTCAAATTAAAACCATGTTTCGAAATCAAAGGCTAATTTGATGATTCCAAAATTTTAATTATCCTCATTATTAAATTGTAATCCAAGTTAGTTTGTAGTAATATTTTATATGTATAAAATTTTTTGAAAACATCTCTTTAAGTGTTAAAATTAGAGGGTACTCTAATATAGGCATGTAGAAACTTAGCGCTGTTTAGAAACGACATAGTATATCTAGTAAGTAGTCATTAATCTATATATATAAAAGAAAGTCGTGTTAGTTACTTCGCTTAAAACTCAAGAACGGCTGAACCGATTTAGCTGAAAATTGTCAGGAAGGTAGTTTAGAGCCAGGAGAAGGACATAGGATACTTTTTATCCCGTTCGAAATAAAAAAAAAAAGTCTGCTTATTTATTGCCATTAAGGCGGAACAAAGTTCGCCGGGTCAGCTAGTATTCTGATATAGTTAGAGATATAGACATTCAAGTCAAGGCTATGTTTTACAACTGCCACAAAAATCAAACTGTACTTACATTGCCCAAATTTTACATAGATAGAACCTCGTTAAAGTATTCTAAAATGATAAATTGTGATCATCTCAGAATGACATTTTTACATTTGTATTCATATAGAGATACTGAAAATCTTTGAAATGTGTATTATTTGCAAAATAGTAGGTATGCTATAACCTTTGTTCGGTATAGGACGGATTCTGGGATTGGACAGATTCGTGGATTCGGCAGATACTGGATTGGACGGATTCGTGGATTCGGCAGATTCTGTGATTCGTCGGATTAGCTATACGACAGAAAATGAACAGTCGTGCTCAAAAAAATGTAAAGTAAAAAGTAAAATCCATCTTGTTTCCAATTGTTAGTATGAAAATTAGAAACTTGTGAGTTAGAATGTTTATTTCTTAATCACGTTTCAAATACTAAATGGATTTGGCACACTGACAGAGTTTATCCTGTATGAACATAAAAGATAAAAAATGAACTTAAAAGATAAAAACAAGCCAGTCAACAGTTTAGTTTTTAGAGGGGGGGGGGGGGATACATAGAATATTTAGATATTTGCGAACGTCAAAAACAGTAGTTTATCCAGCGCTGTAGATTTTAACCAATGACGATAGATGGCGCTTTTTAGACACGTCTTATTTATTTATTGAAATTTATTTGTCACATATCGTAATAAATTATAGCCTATATTATGTTAATAATTGGACGCAGTTTAGCAATAAGGATCCAAACACACAATAATATTGTAAAGTTTCAACAAAATCCGTTCAGTAGTTTTTGCGTGAAAAAGTAACAAACATCCAGACATCTGTGTACACAAATTTTCGCATTTATAATATTGTTCTTTAACTAAAAGTGGGTTTTATTTTATTTTTATTTACACCTGTACTTCTGTCGTATAGCTAATCCGTCGAATCACAGAATCTGCCGAATCCACGAATCCGTCCAATCCAGTATCTGCCGAATCCACGAATCTGTCCAATCCCAGAATCCGTCCTATACCGAACAAAGGTGCTATAAGACCACGGCTGCACTACTTGCTAGTAGAATAACAACGTTTAATTAGACTAAGTTTGTAATAATTGCTATTATTAGTACATCTATTAGAATGTCTACTGTAATTTCTTCTTTTCCTTTATAATCAAATAAACTTTTTTTTTATCCAGAGTTTTCTTTTATTTCATTTAGTCCTATTATTTTGTAGAACCACAGAAAAAACTGCCACCACTGATCCCGTGTAGAAAACAAAATTATAAAATTGTTTCACCACAGTAAATACCTACATCTACTGTGGTTTCACTGTCGTCTTTGTAACTACAAAACTACTCCAGATAACTGCGTACTGGCGGCCGTGCGACGCTCGGTGCGAATGAGTGCGAGGGAGATTCCCGTTCAGCGAGGTGCGCAGTTAACTCAAACAGGTTGTTTCAGTTTGGCATTCAGTCAAGTACTTCAGTTTTTCATTTTAACTATAAAAATATTATGGCTCTTAAATGTTTGCCAGGGAGGACAACAGTCCTCAAATCAGGACAAATCATTTAATAAAAATCCAGGCTCCTCCAGGGGGACAACAGGACTGCACCAATAAATTGTACTAGTTTACTGCCATGCTGCAGATTTTTTTATTTTTAGATTGCAACATTTCTGTGGAAAGTGGCAATACTGTCAGTTGAACTTAAAAACCGCGCGTACTTGCCGTATATCAAGCAGGTAGTCATTGATTTTATTTAACGCGAATCATGTAAAATACTCATTATTGTATACATTTATTTAAGTATGGTTTATATTGATAAATTTTACTTCAATTGGACATTGATCGCGTGAAAGTGTAGCTATGATGAAACTAAATAAATATTGAGTCATATAACTTTAGGACCTATCATCCTTGATAAATAAAAGGAAATCCTTGGAGGAGGCTTTGTCCAGCAGTGATAAAGTAGCATTTGGCCATTTGTAGAAGGAAAATAAAAAATAGTAGGTAGTTAAAAACTTAGATAACTTTATTTTAAATTAACACATTTTTTGAGTCCATTTTCTTTGTTTCACCAGATTTATTATAAAAAGCACTTAATGTTACTTCTTTTTCATAAGATTTAATAACAGTTTTGTATCACTGATCTGAGTTTTCTGCCTTTGTTTTTGCTTCTTCACTGGTTTTAGTTTATGCTTCTGTACCTGTTCACTTTGCCTTGTATTTCTCTTCGAGGGATTTTCTGTAGTTTCTTTACGTTGTATTTCCTTCTTTGTAATATTTTTAACAAGAGGACTGTTGGCTACGTCCATTTGAGCCAACACTTCCTTCTGAAAAGTGACTTTCTTTTCGGCATTGATCTTCTTTTTTAGGATCTTGTTAGTGACTGCACCCGTTGCAACATTTTGCTTCTTAGTGATCTTATTGAGAGCTTTAAACTTGTTTTTGCCGAATTTCACCATTTTGTGCTTTAAATTAAGTATAACTTATGCAAACTATGCGAAAATTAACGAAAAATAGCACGTCGCGGAAGACAATACAACAAAATTAAATAATTGTCTGACAGTGACAGAAAACATGTGTGTGAGTGTGACAGTGACAGACCAACAGCTGTCATGGCTGTCAAAAATTACAGAGTATCACAAAACGTAGTGATGTGCGTAAGCCAAGATAACTAGTTACTCTTTTGCTCTCTTGTTGATCACAATGAGTGATCCTATAACTCTAAAATCACCACGTATAACCAGTAACCACTATTATTATCATTAGAATTTCGTGGGAGTCAAATTCAATGAAACGAATATAACTTACTTCAATAATTTATTATTGTCATACTGTGTCCAATAAGATTAGACATCGCGAAGCGCGCAAAAGAACCTTCGACACATATAACATTGTTACACATATAGTACATCACGTGAAGGTATAACTAATTTATTAACTCCTACACAAATTATAGTTATTATTTATTTATATTTAGATAAAATAACTGAGTATGAGCAAATTAAATGCAAAATGTATTATTTTCTTGACTTTCTACATTATAAAAAAAATCACACAATTATTGATTACATAGATAAATTACAATATTGGAATGTCTGCGTATGATCACGTCCGATTATACCGAACATTATGTACAAAAAATCGTAATATCAAAATAAAAAAATATATAAAACTTAGCCTACAAAAATAATTTCACTTATAAGAAAAACGTACTTACTATAACCGATCAAACACTTCTGTTGGAATGTATACTTTGATTTTAAAGAATTGATAATAAATATCACAATATTTGATAGGAAAACATGCAAAGTTATAGGTAATTTTTTCAATTCAAATAAACTACCCGACAAAAATGTTGCAGTAATATTCCAAACAATACTTCACTTATCATAATGCATCTCTTGGATCCATCATGCTAATCGGCATTCTTCGTGATGTAGACATACAAAATCTAAATCTAATTTACGTCAGGAATAGCTAACGTATTGTCAATCTCGATAGGATAATTTTATAAATACCAAAAAATTCAAGATTACAATAAATATAGCACGTATATGGCCCCTTTTGGGATAATGCATTTACATAATTTTAAGAACTTAAATGAATTGTCTAAAATGCAAACGTTTTAAACGAAATTATTAGTAGGTAAATAGTAATAGGTCACCCTTAAATAAGTTAACTAATTGTAGTAGGGAATTTAGTGCAAGAACCCCTCCACTTTGGTATAGAAGGCTCATTTTTGCAACAGTGGTTCTTTAGGTGCTCCTGAGTGGATTTCCGTCGGTAGACATCGGGAGCCCCCCCTGTGGTAGCAGGGGGAGGAGGGGCAAGTTTCCTTCCGCCGCGCTTCACTTTAAGGCCTATATCTTCAAAACTATGGGTATTAGGGCAAGTGTGGTATCATTTTCGGATAATTAAAGGATGGCGAATTCATTTCTAGAACAAATTTTTTGCCTTTTCATACAAAAAAATAGAAATATTTAGTAAAATTCACAAAAACCAAAAAGTATTTTTTTAAATAAACGTCGTTTACTTTTAAACCACTAGAGATAATCNATTGGTTAATTACCAACTTTTAAACCAATTTAAAGTAGGCTAGTAGTTCTGTATCATACCTATTTTGTTATGAGCTTTGAGCTATGATTTAGTTAAAATTTACTGTGTCAACTGTAAAATTTTCATCAAAAAGCCTATTGATGAACACATTTCATTTTTATAAGTATAAAAATGATGCTAAATTGGCTATTGTGTTACTAATTCGAAGAGGCAATATTGACATCATTACAAATTCTTTGGTATGCGTTACCGCAAAAATATTGCCTCCAAACTCACATCAATTTATTAGTTATCTAAATATCATATTTTTAATATTACAATATTATTATCAAGCATCAAGACGTCAAACATGCACATAGAGTCACACGGCTGTGTTCAGATACACATTCATTACTATAACTACATTTAAAAGCAAATAAACGGAAGGATGATCTTTCGATTACAGAAATTCAATCTCACAAGATTAAAGAAGAAATCACGAAAAATATTTCCATAAAAAAATTTAACCAACATAGAACTAAAGCAGGATATTGCAAATAGTGTCAAGCTTGAAATTTCAAGGGAGGTAATTTGTTACACTTCGCTTTACGACACGTTTGCATACAAATTCATATTATTCATTTTATTCTTTACATTTTGGTGTTAATTTAGTCACAATAATAATGAAATACTTAACCTATATTTAATGTAGCGAATACAAAATTAAATTATAAATGCGGACTATTAATTCTATCGTTCACAGACAATAACAGTCAACAACAGTAAACATTAGTTACTTACAACACCGAGGTTTCACAATAAATGTCAACAATTTTGTCGTTTATTTTTTTTATCTAAAATGCCTTAATTTAATATCTTGATATTTTCTAAGAAGCATAATTTACATTTAACGGCATGTTCTGTATAAAAAGGTAGAATATTAATAACATCAATTTATAAATTGTTTGTTTCCTTAGTAGAAATACTGATTAAAACTATATCATAATGTTTACTTTTGTAGTAAAGAATGCTTCTTAGGATCATCATCGCATCGCTACAAAACTATAGCTACATATTCTGCGACCACACTAAATATGTAAAGAAATAATATAGCAAGCTAGAATGATAATATCACGTCGTCAAGATTCTGTAAATTATTTTAATTAGACTCGTGCTAGCAGGTAAGTAATTAGTCAATGCGCTGTTGCGCTGTTAATAAGTAAGTCGGTACTTTTTTCTTACAAGCGTACTTAGTACTTTAATTTTTTAAGTTTTTCTCGCTAAATATTGTGTATAGCCTGACCAGGAACATAAAAACCCTCGCCATGTTGCGGAAAACAAATGGTACTAGTTTCTTTTAATGGCAACAGTAACTGAAAACTTCATTGACATGTCACCTTGCATGTCAGTCTATTGCTGTCAAAGTGTAAACAAACTTTATTTTAAATGTGCGCAATTGATTTTGTGAATTAAATTGCTAAAATCTTTTTATAGTCGTGAAAGAAAAGTGGTTCACAATGTGTTCAAGTATTTATCGAAGAGAAATACTAAGGGTTCGGACAATATTTTCATTGAATAATATTTCCGACAAGGTTGTCAAATTGACTGACATGTTTATCGTATAGTACAGTCCATTATGAAAATTAGCTGTGGTTTGTTTCAAATACCTATTTTAAAGTTTTTTGTCACTTTCTAAGTGTTGAATTTTATGGAATTGGGAAAGAAGTACCGAGTTTGAAGCGTTCATGAGCAGACATTGCAGTTGAATATTCAAGTTCTGAATTTGATTATTGATGAATAATAAAATAAATCCTACTATCACAATTTTTATTTTTAAAAATTACTGGTCGATAGGTTACTTTATTTTGAAGAATAAATGTTATTAAAAGTTTTTTTCTAAAACTGATAGTTTAGCCGGAAAAAAATATTTTCCATCCCATTAGTACGCCGGCTGCGCTCGATTCGGATATAATGACGTCACGCGGCCTTGCGTACGTTGACTTTTAGCGGCAAAAACGGCCTATGTTTATTACTTAATATCTTCGTAAGTAATGGTCCGATTTGGATAATTCAAAAAGATATATCTTTCTTATGTCTTAAAGATTAACGTAGATACTAGTTTTATTGAATTTTCTACAACAGTACTGATCCTCATTGCAGCGCCTCTGTGTCAGGGTTTTTATGTTCCTGGTCAGGCTATAAAGTCAATATTCCTCCGAAAAATGGCTTCTAAATTTACTGTGGAAGTACAGTAAATTAAGATACCTTAATACTATGAAAAAACATAGAATATGACGTAATATCGCAAAACTTATTTTTATTGTAGTTGCCATTCTTGTATAGTTATTTTCTGTGGCCGCAGCTCAAAATCATAAAAATAACTAGTTAATGGTAACTGGTATCTTGTTACAGCACTAGTCCAGATGCGTTCGTGGTCGGATATGTTCAGACGATCCTTTACAGGAAATGCGTTCACTGTAAAAATATTAATTATTCATGTTTTACATTTTGTAAAAACTGTTTCAATCAATGAAAAAAATTTAAATCATATAAATCTTACCTTCATTTTTGGTCGGATGGCTAATGTTAGTTTTTGAATCAGATGTGTGGCGCAAGCTGAAAAAATAAAAATATGAAGTTAGGCTTTGCAATTTAAATTCCATATTTTCTAGGGCACCCGAAACTCAGTGTTATGGGCCGTATTTAGAGAAGTAACTCACTGGTAATACTAGCAAGCCCCCTAAGCCGCGTCCTAGGGTGCAGGAACAGCAGGTATATCGGCACGGCGGTCAGGATCATGAGGCAGCCGATGCCGGTCTCTGCTGGCGACGCCACCGCCGGCACAGCCACCACGAGAATCGTGCAGATTATGTAGAGGACTGAGGAATAAAGCTTTATTAATCTAATGGAATAAAATGCATTTTAAAGTTATTAGGGTTTTAAATTGGGTATTTGCCTCCACTCCCCAATAATTTTAAAGCAGAACTTTAAAAAAAGGCATTTCATTCGGGTCTTAAAAACTTAATTAAATTACTTGTAAATTAAGATTTTTGGTGCATTGCAATTGACCAAAGTAGTTTAATTGATTTGATAAAATAGTGACGTCATTGGCTCGTATTGCCATACATTTATGGGAAAATCTCGTTCAGACAGTCAGTTTTAAAAAATACGTCAAATTGGTGGGGTGGTGGCAAATACCCTATTGTAAATTCTAATTCTAAACTTATGTCAAAATTTTAAAATTTGGAAAAGTCGGTTGTTAAATAAGTCAGGGGGAATCCCACGACCTTTCGCGAATGTAAAATACGCAGGGAGCGAACGAGAACATTAATTATTGTAAATGGGAGGGGCAGTCCCAGCAGGTGCGCAGTTAGCTCGATAGTAGGATTTTTTTTTATTCACAACGACAAAGCTCTTGGCCTGTATCTCACCTGATGGTAAGTGATGATCAGGCCGAAGGTGGAAGCGAGCTTCACCCGGATGGTTGTAATAGACCTATATCAGTTGAATATACTATAGTCTATACTATACCCTTCAAGTAAGTACCAGCGAATCGAGACAGTGGAAATCAATTGTCACCACGGTCTCATGCGACCTCTTAGGGTTCCACGAGATAATATTCAAATCCATTATTATTCTCACCTGGGAAGAACAGGTTGACCCTGATGGGCCGCTCCCAGTCCGGCTTCGTGTACCTCAGCACTGGAAGACACAGCACGGAAGCGCCAATACTCAGCTGAAATCAAAAATAACAGTTGCAGTCTAGTTTACAGTAAAATCAGCAGAAAAAAGGTTTCATTTGTCTGTTTCCCGCTTCGCAACGGAGGGAAGTCGAGAACTACTCAACCTTTACTGGTTAAAATAGGTTAGGTAGACCATTCCAAACTGTAGATCCTGGCAGGAGTTGCAGTGATGGAAAAGAGATATGGAAATAGACCGAGATGGAAATAGCCCAGTTCTGATGTAGCGACTTCGCTCCGCGAAACGGTCATGAAACCGACGTTCTCCATGTGGTGGTACGTACACTAAAGCGTAGATGTCAGACACCGTCAGATACAGCAGCGAGAGCAGCAGGCTATACAAGACTTGCAGTGGTGAGAACGAGAGGTGGAAATAGTTACCCGCCTTCTTAGTTTTGTTCGTAAATCAGCTACTTTGTTCCGTTTAATGACGTTGCATGCATAGCTTCCTCACTTCGCAAAAGGTCGCGAAATTGACATTGTCCAAGGGTCATACGTACCCAGGTGGCGAATCCCACGTAATTGATGAGCGCGTAGATGTCAGACACGGTCAGATACAGCAGCGAGAGCAGCGCCACGGCTAACACAGCAGGCGCGGGCGTCGAGCGCGGCGTCACCATCGTCAACATCTCTGGCATCTGGCCTTGGGCCGCTCCCGCGTAGAACAACCTGACGATGGTCAATGTTAAAAAGTTTTAAAATCCTGTCGCCGAGCACATAGAATTTCGTCCAATGACCCCAAGCTACCCATCCTTATCGCTCGCGCGTAATTATATTACTGTCGCGCTCGCACACTCACTACGGCCGCCGTCTACTGTCTGCTCGGCGACCGGACTTTAGTTGAAATAATTGATTTGCCTCAAAGGTGGAGAAAATCGTTAGATTTTCTCCACCTCTCCTTTGAGCAGTCGTAGACCCTTCTGTCGTGGGTTACCACGACAGAAGGGTCTACGACTGCTCAACCCACGATCCTTCGCTTTGGGCGACTCTGACCATTTGAGCTACTCAGAAACTTACTTATGGGGTGATGGGGTGAATTTGATCTTTTCAAGTTGTTCACTTCTAAGTAGAGGCACAGAATAAGGTAGAGAAAGTGTAAGTTAGTACTAAGGTTAGTACTTGGTTCTATTGCATTTAGGCCGGACTTTGTATTTCATTTGGCCGGACATTTGAAACTAAAAGCCGGACATGTGACGGGGGGGGGGTGCAATTAGTGTCAGCTCATGAGTAAGTACTATCATCATCGGTTGCTAACCAACATCCTGATGCGTGCACTTCATATGATTTTGTGGCTCGACTTTCGCCTGGCGCGGCAACCAAATAAAAAGCCTAACAAAAGCCGGCCGGACAAGGCAATATTTGGCCGGACAAGACCCTAAAAAGCCAAACAAGCCCTAACTGGGCCGTAACTTACGTAACTCGGTTTACTTATTTCCTCGAAACAAAAGTAAGTAAGTAAATAGCATCCAGTCCAGCCACTCAGCTTAATTGAAATTGGTCTAGCGGTAAATAATTGTTTAAAAAGTTGTTGTTGTAAATGACATTACCTCGACGAAGTAAGCAGCACTCCATTGACAGCCCCGAAGGTGGAAGCGGCCACGAACAGCGGGATAACGAGCGCGAACCAGCCGAACAGACGCTCGGCGAACGTTACAGCCACCGCTGCCGAGCCAAGTACCTGTGAAAGAAATAATAATAATAATAATAATAATAATAAATATCTTTGGACAATCTCACACAGCGCCATCTAGCCCCAAAGTAAGCAATTAATATACTTGTGTTATGGGTGCTAGTTAACGGATATACTACTTATATACTTTTTTTTTTAAATACATACATATTATACATAGTAACACCCAGACCCGTCACAGAAATTAAAATTCATCATTTCAATTTCTGCCCGACCGGGAATCGAACCCGGGACCTCTCGGCATAGTAGTCCGTTCTGAACCACTACACCAAACGGCCGACATCATTATGAAGAAGAAATCATTATGAAGAAGCTGCTTTAATTGGCTTCTTTCTTATTTTTTTATTATGGGTTTGGTGATTTGTTCTTATAGTTAGTGTCAAGCGATTTTTGTTTTTCAATTTTACCTTTTTCCTGTATCTCAGATCAGAATAGACACCAAGCAAAAGGTCAAGGCTATGTTTTCAAGTTTTAAATTCGTTTTGACTTTTGTTACACAATATTACATAATATTTTGAAATAGATTAAGTATGTTCTATTAAGCTTATAATAGTCGTCGCTGGCCTCAACCAAGTGCTTCCCGCTCGCTACCTTCATTACTTAGATAAGTATGCGGTCCAGTTGTTGCGCTTGGGAGGCCTGCCTACACTTCGTCTTCCAGTCTGGCATCTACGTGCTTCCCGCGACTTTCATAAGATGGTCGGTCCAAAAAGTGACAAGGGCCTGTGTTCTCTACGTCTTCCCGTCGCTAGACATAAAGGCAAATATTGTTCAAACTGAGGAAAAAGACTAGTTAAAGCCTGGTCCGTGAGCACGTAGAATTTTGTCCAATGACCCCAAGCTACCCATCCTTATCGCTCGCGCGTAATTATATTGCTGTCGCGACTGTACGCGCGCCCGCAGTGAGTGTGCGAGCGCGACAACAACATAATGTAATAAGGCGCGAGCGATAAGGATGGGTAGCTTGGGGTCATTGGACAAAATTCTACGTGCTCACGGAACAGGCTTTACCTCAGTAGGCGACAGGGTGGTGTAGAAAGCGATGTTGGTAAACGTGTAGACCACGGTGACGAGCGTGCATGAGATGGCAATAGCGCGGGGCAGGTTTCGGACCGGGTCCTTCAGCTCTTCGATGATGAAGTTCAGGTAATTCCTGGAAGAGAGAGACGATAATGAGGTAAATACCGAACCTTAAAAGGGTTCGTCGGTCATTTGGTCTTTAGTGCAGGAGCAAGACTCTCTCTTATTCCCCAGAGGTTTATTTATTTATTTAAAGACTTTATTGCACACACATAACAATGTTCCGTACAAAAAGGCGAGCTTAATGCCATAAGTCATTCTCTACCAGCTAAGTTTTACCAGGATACGTAGTTTAAAGAGCAAAATCCTCTATCTACACTTCCATGCTGGCCAGACAGCCTAGGTTTGAAAGTAGGGTCAAGGAGGCAACAGTAACTCGGTCGGCTACAGTGGCTCAGTCATGTTTCTACCTGAAGGCATAGGAATATATATTTGTCTCTTTTACCGATTCAAAGGTCTTGGTACCCGAACACGTTTAAACCAGTTTGCTCGCCGGTCAAGTGCCGTGCGGAAGGGTGAGGGAATGTTTTTTGTTTTCGCGCCCACTAAATTACATTCTAAGGTGAGTTTCGATTGTTTTCATATCTTTGTTTGTTGCTATAGGTAATAGCCGTTATATTTATCGGATAGTAGGTCTTGTATCAATTGTCTTTAATCCGAATTTTGACTAATTTGTTTTACATCTTGGTTTTTTTTATCAAATACTAGCTGACCCGGCGAACTTCGTACCGCCTTAGCGTAGAGATTTTCTTAATATTTTTTTCCGTAAGAACCATCCTTGGACTTCCACAAACATTTAAAAAAAAGAATTATCGAAATCGGTTCAGCCGTTCACACGTGATGCCGTGACAACGCGAAACGGGTTTCATTTTTATATATATAGATTTA